>NC_133770.1:201586501-201591708 GCF_003597395.2 Chelonoidis abingdonii
GAAGGTTTTTGGGGGAGACCAGAGCTTATCAGGCGCTCTACCCTAAGTCCTGATTGGTGGCAGCACTACAGGATGTAAGCTGGTAATAAAGCTTAGAGGATTCATGCTGGTACCCATATTTTGGACGCTAAGGTTCAGACTTGGGAATTATACCATGACAGAGCCTCTACCTAACTCAGACTTTATTGATTTCTGTGTTGTTTCTAGGCACTTAGAAGTTAGGTGGTCAGCACTGCAACACTTAAGTCTCTTTGTGAATCTTACCTTACATCCCTGGTCACAGGGAAGAAACCCAGTTGTACAGTTGGGCAGGGATATTGATAAGCAGTTAGCACAGATAGACTTGGATCTGAGTATGACATCCCAAGAGTGTGAAAATTCTGAAATTCTACCCCAGGAGAGTAAAGGAACAAAGATTGCCACGTGTGGAGGTGCACTCAGATACCAGAAAGGGGACAAAAATGCAGCTAGCAATGTAACTGTGGCATATACCATTAATGCTCTACTATGTTACCTTTAGAACTCAAAAGCCCCTATACACACATTCCTCAATCTCTTTATCCACAGTTTACCCTCACTGTAACTTTAAGTGGTACAATCTGATCAGACACTTAGAGGTTGTTTTTATCCAAAGGTAAAATGGGAAGGAAAAAGATTAAAAATGTTGTGGTTTCCAACTCACTTCAGCAAGGAGTAAACGCCCAATGGAAGACTGACCTGAAGCAGCACGGTTCCATAGGGAAATCTTGAACCCATGACATGCGAGTGGATTCAAAATATATCCAACTTTGCATATTTTAAAATATATCATGAGAAAATATGACTGAATACTATCTTTACCAAATTACACCAGTATCCTAAAATCTCTGATTGATCACTTGTAAGCCTAATTCTCTAGTACTTTGCACCTTGGGATGTCATTTATCTGAGTGCAGAGTGAGTATACATTTAGTGTTTTGCACTCATTTTGTACGGGTGTAAGTGACAGCATACAGTAGGCTCAGAATTAGTCTAGAGCGAGCAAGCAAATAGCCATAATATATCTTTCATCTGTAACACTTAAAAAAAAACACCATGCTAACCAGCAGCAACAAAAAAGGGAAAATCTTAATATATTCAAAAAATACTACTTTCTGAAATGTATGTTGGCTTCTCAGCGTCTTGCATAATATGGAACAAATGTTCACTGCCAACCAAGATAAACATTCAAGTTCAGGTGAGGTGCTTTATAAATATAAATGCATTATATAGGTGGGTTAGATATGTTTTCACAGTATGTATATTTTGCAGTCTTGGGAGAAAACAAAGGTGGTGCAATATATACATATTTGAATGTTCCAACTTCAATTTGTGTTTCCAGAAAAGTTACACTTTAAAGTAGCCTCTTTAGTAACAGACAATTAATGGAGCATCATATATTTCCCCCAGAAAAAAGTGGGTCAGTTGTACATTTTCTTTGGATATCATCTATGCTATTGGATAATGAAATAAACAATGAAAATATTGAGTATGCTCCTGTAATCTTTGCAAGAATGGCAGGTTCCATCCTAGAGTGTTGGATTCATAGTCTACTAGAAACAGTTTTGACTGATTTTTTCTTACTATTCACTATGTCCAGTCCTACACACATGCTCACCACTTACATAAATGCACACAGACTCACATGTGGGTGCACAAGGGTATAGGAGAGGTACAGGGAGACTTTCCCCTACTACGCAATGCACCCTCATGCAGGGATCAATCACACATGCAGTCCCTTCATATCCTGAGTGGAGTAACTTATCCCTCGCAGTGAGAGCTAGATCCCTACTCACTGTAACAGGAGGGGAGAGCTGTGGGAAGAAGGGAAGGCCAGAGTGAAGCATGTCTTTTATCCTACTTAGGAGAAGCGCAGGAGACACTTCCACTCTGCATGTCGAAAACTCCACCGCAAAGCCTGTCTCACACACTAAGCACTCCCACTGGGTGGCACAGCTCCACAATATCCCCAGCATGGGACCCAGAGTATCCTGTTGTTTTCCTTATTCACTGCACCTATTTTTTGTGTGTTTATCCATGCTCACCTAGATTGATTAAAAACCAAATTACAGTAGGAGTTTGAATGTATTCATATGAACCAGAATTGTAGGGGGAACCAAACAATTGCAACAGTTACTAGGCAGATGTAAATGTGACAGATCATCAATGAAAGTGCATCTTCACTTAATCTTCCTCTATTAACATTCCAGCCCAGATTCAAAGTATTAAAAGGGTAAAGCACTGACCTGCTTTTTAAATGATTAAGCTGAATCTGTAAATTGTCATTTGCCTCTGTCTGCTCATCCAGAGATAGCTGTAGCTTTCGAATCTGGTTTAGTGATTCATCGAGCTGAAAGCAAACAGACCAGATTGGTTTTGAAATGTACCACGCACATTTTTACCATGAGTATTATTATAATAGACACAAATAACACCCACTGATATTTGAGGCTAATTTTTTTTTAAAGTTACATTTGTGTTTGAGATTTTAATCACATGTGTGTTTCATTCTCTCTCTTACACACACACACACGATCAGGATCCTTTTTCTTAGTAAGGACATATAACATTGTACTCAGTGTGCCTTATGCTAAATGTTGCCAAGTTTTATTTCCTACATATCATTCACGTTATTTTCTGTGAAATACATGAAATATCCTATTTTCTTAGCTTTTTTGTTAAAACCATCACAAAGTTTTATGGACAATAAGAAATAACCTAGAACATTTATTCTAATTACGTATGAGGATATTTTATCTATCCTTAAATATTTCCCCCAGTTTCTATGCTGCTATCAATAAAGTACCTGCCAAGTCACTGGAAAAGCAATAAAATTGCAGTCATGATTTAAAAATAAGGTCACAAGCAGCTTTCTCTGTAGAATTCTAATTTGACTTCTATGAAACGTGTAGAATGAAACCTGATAACAGGTGAAAGTCAACCAACTTCTGGTTGTTGTTACAAACCCATTGAGGCCCAGCCAGCATTTTAGTAAGGGGCTCCCATATGTGTTCTCCCCAAGCCTGTGATAAATCTCCATGTCCCAAGGCTTTGTGTGCTTGTAGGAAGGAGTCTTGAGGGACCGGAGAATCTATTCATTTTCTCAATTAAACCAAAGAAAAATTAATTGTCTCCTAAGACAACAAAACTTGGCAATCAAGTTTATCTAAAGCTGCATTCTGTGGGAGGAAAAAATCTTACATTTTTATTCCTCAAAAAGGTGTTCAACTGGGTAAATTTAAAATACAGGGCACAGGGTGACTAATAAAGGCCTGCTGGTGGGTCTATGGATATATAGGTAGCTCTGACACAAATTGCCTTGCACCAAATGGCAGGTGCTTATAGAACAACCTGGTTCAGTTCTAAGAAAAATAAATAGGTTGCTATCAAAGTATTTTTATAAGCCCCAAGGATAAATCATCTTCTTCAAGGATAATTTATCGGTATCCCAATGAAGTTTATCCTCTCGGCCACTCCCCTGAATCCAATATTCCCTTAAATCTGCTGGGAACATATTAAATGGGAGGCTTGCAGGCACTCCCAAAGATACCTCTAGATCACAGGTTTTGTAAACACAGACTTCTCCCAGGCTTGCTTGTTTATTTCAGTTTGTACAAGATTTACTAAGCAGCATAAAATATAATAATTGGAGATATACCCATCTCCTAGAACTGAAAGGGACCTTAAAAGGTCATTAAGTCCAGCCCCCTGCCTTCACCAGCAGGACTAATTTTTGCCACAGATCCCTAAGTGGCCCCCTCAATGATTGAACTCACAACCCTGGGTTTAGCAGGCCAGTGCTCAAACCGCTGAGCTATCATCCCTCCCCCCCAAACCACCTAGTGCTACAGGCCCTTATTACACAATTTAATATTCACAGCAAATAACCATCTGCAAAGAAAATAGCCACCTCTACTGAGCATGTAGAACCTTCCAGCCTTCAATTCACACTTCCACCAAAATCCTGGAAAATAGGTGGGCTTTGCAGCATGCTAGCAAGTTAATAGATCTGGGTTCTGATAGCTCAGTGGTTCTCAAACTGGGGCTGCGGCTTGTGTAGGGAAAGCCCCTGGTAGGCTGGGCCGGTTTGTTTACCTTCTGGGTCTGCAGGTTCAGCCAATCGTGGCTCCCACTGGCTGCAGTTCACCGCTCCAGGCCAACAGGGGCTGTGGGACACAGTGGCCAGCAAATCTCTTATCCTGTGCCGCTTCCCACAGCCCCCATTGGCCAGTGGAGCCACGATCGGCCGAACCTGCAGACTCAGCAGGTAAACAAACCAGCCCAACCCACCAGGGGCTGTCCCTACACAATCAGCGGCCCCAGTTTGAGAACCACTGTGATAGCCCAATGTAGAGATGCAATTCCAAAAGGCAAAGTCCACTCACACCAACCAGCCAGTAGCCTCTTCCCTTTTAGACAGGGTAGCTCAGACTTGTTCTCAGCAAAGGCAGTACTGAATGGGAAGAAAAGTGGAGTCTCAGAGTTCATCTTTACTAAAACATGTTGTAGCATGTTATAGGGTGCTAACCACCATGTTCTAAAATGCTAGTGTGGACTTTAGCATGTACTGAGCTGGTCAAGTGGAAGCTAGTGCAGGAGCCTAGGCTTCAGTATGATTAGATTAGCACATGTTAAAGTTGCCTTCGCCTACACTAGTTTAGAATGAACCTGCTGGCCAACACCATTCTAACACCACATCATTTATCCAAAGCCTCAGATGACCAGAGAGATGGTAAACCAAACTCTTTAGGGCTTGATAGATTAAAACAAATTCCTTGAGCTCAAAATTGGCAAACCTAGAAAGAGTTTTCAGCAAACTCTCTCCCACTCAGAGTTTACAGTTTTGGAAAAGAGTCACACTGAATTTTAGTGGCAGCAAAATTTAAGGGACTGTGAAACCCGCCTTATAACTTTTCCCAAAAGAGTTGGCAAGACTCTTAAGTTTCATTTTAATTCTATTCTTCCACTTATTGTGATCCTCAAAAGTATCTAATCCAGGGGGAGGGAACCTGCGGCACGTGAGCTGATTTTCAGTGGTAGTCACACAGCCCAGGTCCTTGCCACTGGTCCAGGGGGCACTGCATTTTAATTTAATTTTAAATGAAGCTTCTTAAACATTTTAAAAACCTTATTTACTTTACATACAACAATAGTTTAGTTATATATTATAGACTTATAGAAAGAGACCT
>NC_133770.1:201592996-201604515 GCF_003597395.2 Chelonoidis abingdonii
TTTGCCCCTTTGGCTACGATTTCCCACACACTTCACTCCAACTCACTGGTTTAGATAAACCAAAACAAGTTTATTAACTACAAAAAATAGATTTTAAGTGATTATAGGTGATGGCAAACAGATCAAAGCAGATTATCTAGTAAATAAACAAAAATGCAAAATAAGTCTCAGATACTAGAAAGATAGGATATGAATTAGCAAATTCTCACCCTGGTTGATGATACAGGTGGACTGCAGATTCTTAAGGGGCAAGCTGAATTTGCTTTACAGCTTGGAATCTCCAGGTCTTTCATGCATAGGCTAAAAATCCCTTTCGCCTGGGTCCAGCACATCACCCAGTCTTTGTTCCTCAGGTGTTTCCAGGAGTCATCCGTGTGGGGAGTGATGAACAGATGATAAACTCTACTATCTACACAATATACATAGACATAAAATGTAAAAATTTAAATATCTTAGAAACAGTAGCCAATCAGTTGTTTTAATTGTCATATTTGAATTCAGCACATCAAAATACATAATAAATACCACATTTTATCTCTGAAGCTGACGACTTCTCAAAAATTGTAGACCAGTGTATCCTATTCTTATCAATGGCAGTTATATGCAGATTAAGGGCAGTATATGGTCCACTGTGATGGATATTGCTAATCAATAGTTTTCTATTGTAGTGAAAAGTGTTGGGGTGGAGGAGGTAGAGAGAGAAAAAGAAAGAACTCTCTGAAATGTTAATAGCTATAATCTTAGTTTACAGAATTTCTATGGCAATAATAACTGGCTGTAATTAATGGTACATATCACTTTCAACTACCCAGTGATTTCATCGTCAGGAAATGCCTTGTACTTCATTCACTATATTGTCCTATTCCTATTGTGATCAGTTTACAGAGGCTGCCATCAAATCATGCTCACAACTCGGTGTTAGTTACCTGAAACATGAGACATTAACACAACTTGTTCATGAAGGAGTTCAAAACAAATATTTTTTTCTTTTTTAAGTGCTAAGTCTTCAGACTTTCTCAACTATCTTTTATCATGCTCATTTCCCTTTAATAATTGCTTCAATGTCTCAGTTTTACCTTGTTTTTCACTGAATTCTTTGTGATCAAGGCAGTGCAGCCAAGTTTGTCACTGAGGGACGGGTTTTAATTTCTCCATCTTTGAAAGGTGAAATATTTAATACATCTTTCCTCATTTTGTTTTCTAAGATGTATAACTTGTTTCCAGCAAAGCAGGCTAGAATCTTTTGTTATTTTTACTTTCTATCTTTGTAGTGACAAGCTACATAATAAAAGGTCTTAATGAGATCACTCAGATTAATCATGTTCAAAATTATTTGGTTTAAAATGGTCCGATTCAACATGCTTACAGCAGAAGCGGTAACTTGTGGCTGCTATGGGGTATGGTTTTGGACATCTGTTTAAGTCATTTGTGGTCTCTTATTTTACTAAAAATTTACAGAAAGCTCAGCAATACAGAAAACTTGAGGACCAAATTATTTTAAATGACCTCTTTATATTTTCTTAGATGTCATTTTATTTTGATTAGGTAGTTATATTCTCTCTACCTAAATGCCTCCTCCAGTTTCAACTAGATGCAGTGTTTTAACTCTGTTTTCAGTCCTAATTTCTTATGTATTGCTGTGTGAAGCTAAACAGCTGTTATTCTATGCCTCCATGTTTCCATTTACCCATTTTCATAAGACCGTCAACATTTGCTGACTTGTATGATTTTGACACTTTTGCAAGCCTATGGATGTGGCTAAATGGAGGGAAAAAATAAGAAATAGTGATTTTCTTTTGGGGAACAGGGCACAGTAAATTGCACGTCTTGCAGATTAGCATAGTTTTACTACATGCTCTTAGTAATTTTTTTTCAACTTCAAGGTATGAATTTTAGAAAGATCCAAAATAAACTATGGGAGTAAGATAAACAAGCATTTTCTACAATCACACATTCTCTATCCAATACAATGATTTCTTCTAAACAGTATTGTTTAACTTAAAAGGAACAATATAAACTTTTTTGGTTGTCACTTATTTCCTATTACAGCCAGTGCTGAATTTTCCATTGGAATGTGGGGTTTGGAGGGAGGAGAAACTGGACAGAAAATGTAGTATCTGCAATATCAAAAGCTTCCACAGGAAATTTTCATTTTTCCAATGGCAAAACTAAAATGAAATATTTTGTTTTCGGTTGATGTAATGTTGTCCAATGAAAATATAATCATGCAAATCATTACTGCTATCACTATTATACAATTGCAACAAATCTTATACAAAGCGTAACACATTGCAAGAAACGGTTAAGCAGCTTGCAGGCTGAATGACCTAAAGACATGTTAGAAAGTATGTGAGTGTTAATTTAGGCCATTCAATACTAGATAGGCTAGAACTTTAAAGTGCAAACCTGTATGGTTAGAGAATTAGAGATTATACTAATTTTATATATCTTAGATGCTAGCCATGTAAACAGACAGTTCCTGTCTGTCACTATAACTATTAATTTGAGATCAACAGGGAATATTAACATTTAGATTAATCTTGGGTAAAATAATGCAATTGTCTATATTTCTCTTTGAAGTTTATGATAGACTGCCTAATGGGTAAATTGCCCTATGTTAATTTGTGTAACTAATTACTATTGGTGTTTAGGAACCAGAGAGTTACATCAAAAGCCTATTATTTACCCAGGACTGTATGCTCAAGTGGATGGTAGAACACTGTATAAAAGACCCTAGGGTCCTGATCCTGTTTATCTCAGTTCTGCTTAAGCTTCATCGGGGAAGTTTGAGTCACAAGATTGAGATCCCAGTCCTAAACTGAAACACCCTGAATATGATATTGGATATTGGACTATAATCTATGGACTAAATTATAAAAGAACTCCTTGAAATTACAAAGCTCACCATCTCTGCTATGAATTTGAACCTCAAGAATTATCATAGAATCATAGAATATCAGGGTTGGAAGGGACATCAGGAGGTCATCTAGTCCAACCCCCTGCTCAATTATACTTATGTCTGTAAGTATATTGATCTTCTAATCAACACTCCCTCTTTTCTTTTTTTTAATAAATTTTAGTTTAGTTAATAAAAATTGGCTGTAAGTGTGTATTTGGGTAAGATTTGGAATATTCATTACCCTGGGAGGTAATGTGTCCAGTCCTTTGGGATTGGTAGACCTTTTTTATATGATGTATAAAATTTTCATCAATCCTCATCATATTTGACATGGATGTCTAGGTGGAGGCCTGAGACTGGATTACTTTAAGGAAACTGTGTTGTTGACTTCTAAGTAACCAGTGAGGTATACTAAAAACTGTTTTGTGCTGTCTTGGTAAATCTAAGTATTGGAATATCCACCAGCTTTGGGGATTGCCTGCCCCATTCTGTGAAGTTTACCCTAATTCAGTGACCTCAGCTGGTTTCCCTGGGCCGCCAGTCACAGTTGGTTGGACACAAATCAAAATATTTGTGTTTGTTGAACTGACCCACAACATTTCATTTTGAGTTTGTTCCACCTTAAAATTTCTGATGATCTGGCACTCACAACTTCAGTCCCATAGCTTTAAAGAACTTGAAGTGACTCCTACATCTGACCTTAAGATCACAGGGGAATATTTCAAAAAGTGGCAGTTGAGACCAAATGTGAGCAACTGGCAGGATCCCCGCCAGCTTTTTTGCCGCCCTAGGCAGCGGAAGGTCCCGCACCTGAAATGGCACTGACAAAGGTGGTGGAAGGTCCTGCCCCCGAAATGGCACCCCTGACAGAGGCGGTGGATGGTCCCTCCCCTGAAATGGCACCACCGACAGAGGCAACAGAAGGTCCGGCCACCGCAGTCGCTGTCCCCCAAATGTTAGCACCATAGGCGACCACCTCGGTTGCCTAATGGGTTGCACTGGCCCTGGCAACTGGTAGTCTCTATTGAGTTTTGTGGTGAAACTGTGTTATGACTCAAAGCCAACATAGCTCAGTTTCATTCTTTACTGTACACTGATCTTTCATGACAACTTCAAAAAAGTAGTCTTAAAGGTAAGACTCACATAATCATTATTCGAAAGTTAGCAAGAACTAGCTGGGGATCAACTGCTCTGGTGCTATGAACATCAGCACCAGTGTGGACAAGAAGCTGTCACATCCAACTTGTGGATAGGCAGATGAATCAAAATCAACACTTCCACTGTTACTTTCTGTACTAGCAAACACTGAACCTCCAAGATATAGCTCTAACACCAGAACTTAAATGCTCCAAAGACTAGCCAGAACTTCCCAGACAAATTATGGATAGCATACCTCAACAATGCTTGAAATTGCAAAAACCACTATGGACCACATGTGACCACCTCATGGCTCTGGATCTGGCCAGGTAATGGTAGTGTCTGGACCTCATCTGCTGTTCCAAAAAAGTACATTATTACTTATTCACCTAGCTGTCATAATAGTTTTGACCTGCCATGCAGACTTTGGACCACATTGAACAGCATCTGAACAAACTATGGAAGTTGATGGGTAAGTAGAAAATCAAAGACTCCCCATTTAGCTACTGTAGTGAGAACATCCAAACCATCTAGGGATAGCCACTGGTAGTCAGGCTGCATTGCTACTTGAAGACTGGCCAGAGTGTTGCAGGCAAATCCCTGGTGACCCAGTAGTGGAACACTCCACCACTGCTAGGGCCTTGGACTGGGAGTGCCATCCTGGAGTGGCAACCTCCCACCTTCAGCCAAAATGCCCGTGTTGTTCTACCATCTGCCCAACTAGGATGCTAGACAGTTAGGTGCTCACTCTTGCCTGATCCATAGACTGTTTGTTGCCTGACCCTGTTTGGGGGCTTAGGATCATAGACTACTGATTGCTCTGCCTGAGGGCCAGAGCCTCAGACTGTTTGGTGCCCCACCTCACCTAGGATCTGGGCTCCTAGAATACTCCCTGCTCTGCCCTGTCTGAAGATTTGAGCCCTAGAGACAGCTAACTTCTCTCTTGTATAGACTGCCATTCCAGATCCATAACAGCAGAGACATGACCTCCCTCAGAGGGATGGCCACACATGCCTACACGCTTACAAGTTACTAGTCATATTTTATCTGAAATAGTTTACAGTGAAGATCAAAATCAAACAGAGATTACTTCTGTTTCACAGATCTTGCTACTCCGATTCCTTGACACTAGGGTTGAAATCCTTGACTCACTGAAGTCAATGAGAATTCAGCTCTCTCTCTCTCTCTCACCATACAGGTCTTGTTTTCTATACTCCCTTTGGGCCAAATCCTGATCCCAAAGAATTTACTGGGAAAATTCCATAAGAGGGCTTTCTTCCTTTAATGGCTGATTCACTGACTGTTCTCAGTAGCTTTCCCTCAAAACCATTCACTCTGAAGAAGAACAAGCTTCTGCCCATTCACTTAAGGCAGTATTTCCCAAACTTGGGATGCTGCTTGTGTAGGGAAAGCCCCTGGCAGGCCGGGCTGGTTTGTTTACCTGCCATGTCCAGAGGTCCGGCCGATCGTGGATCCCACTGGCCGCGGTTCGCAGTTCCAGGCCAATGGGAGCTGCTGGAAGAGGCGGCAAGAACATCCCTCGGCCCACATCGCTTTCAGCAGCTCCCATTGGCCTGGAGCAGTGAACCACGGCCAGTGGGAGCCGCGATCTACCGAACCTGCGGACGTGGCAGGTAAACTAACCAGCCCAGCCCTCCAGGGACTTTCCCTACACAAGCGGCGTCCCAAGTTTGGGAAACATTGACTGAAGGAGTTTGCTTCCTGGGGCCCACAAGACTGTCTAGGAAGAGGAGTTTTCAGAATGGAGCTTCCAAATTCCATGAAAGCCCCCATTAGTGGTCTGCATACATCTTAATATCTTTAATAAAGAAGATAGTGTCCATTTTGCAGAAAGTGTGGTAGCGTTTCTGAACAGGGAACATTGCCTCAGAGCCAGGAAGCCTATCATACCAACACTCTAAAAAGCTGAAAGTGATATATGGTGATTAGGTAACACAGAGCACCATGACGACAGCCAGGTTATTTTTGAGCAGTGCTGTAGGACATTGGCATAGTAACAGAGACTTATCCTCTGAAATCAGAGAAAGCACTTATCATCTTGCAGGACTAGACAGAGAAAATAACTAAAATACATTCTTGCAAATGGATGGCAAACAAATGTAGACTAAATGTGTTTTGTTTTTTTTAAAACCTAAGCTGCATGTATCCAGTGAAAAGCTTATGCCATCAATGGGAGAACTGTAAAAACATGCTGGCTGATTATTTCCTTTCTGATCTGGCTTAGAAGGAAAATGAAGGCATCTGTAAAATCAATATATAACGAAAGAAAGGGGATGTTGATAGTAATGAATATAAACCAGAAGCTAGGAACTGTAGAAAATCAATAAAAGAAGCAAAGGGACACAAAGAGAAGTCTAGGGACAATGAGGAGGAGTATTTTAAGTGTATTAAGATAAAAATAATCCTAACAGTGGTATTGGTCCATTACTAGATGGTAATGTTAAAATTAATAACAATGCAGAAAAGGCAGGATTGTTCAGTAAGTATTCTGTTCTGTATTTGGAGAAAAAAACTGACTAGTCATATGATAATGACAACATCCTTTCCATTCCAATGGTACCTCAGGAGGCTGTTAAATAGCAGCTACTGAAGGTAGACATTTTTAAATCAGCAGATCTGGATAACTTGTATTCAAGAGTTTTAAAAGAGCTGGGCGGTGGGCTCAATGGATCTTTAATGTTGATTTTCAGTAAGTCATGGAACTCTGGGGAAGTTCCAGAAGACCAAAAGAAAGCTAATGCTGTGCCAATATTTAAGAGGGATAAATTGGATGAGCTTGGTAATTACAGTCCTCTCAGGCTGACGTCAGTCCCAGGTAAGATAATTCAGTGGTTGATACAGAACTCAATTAATAAAAATTAAAGGAGGGTAATATAACTAATGCCAGTCCACATGGGTTTACGGAAAGTAGATCCCGTCAAACTAACTTGATTTTTTTAATGAGTTTACTTGATAAAGTAATAGTAATGGTGTAATATACTTAGACTTTTGTAAGGCATTTGACTTGCTACTGCATGACATTTTAATTAAAAAAACTAGAATGATATAAAATTAACAAGGCACACACTAAATGGGTTAAAAACTGTCTAATTGATAGGTATCAAAGTCTAATTGTAAATAGGGAATCATCACTAAGCAGGTGTGTTTCTAGTGGGATCCTGCAGAGATCAGTTCTTGTTCCTATGCTGTTTAACATTTTTATTAATGATCTAGAAAAAAACAAAATTGCTTATAAAATCCACAGATACAAAAAGATTGAAGGCATGATAAATAATGAAGAGGACAGGTCTCTGATACAGGCAGACCTGGATCGCTACACAAGCTGGGTATTAGCAAACAATATGAGTTTTAATACAGCTAAATGTAAATGTATATGCCTAGGAATAAATAATGCAGGTCATTCTTATAGTATGGGGGACTTTATCCTGGGAAATAGTGACTCTGAAAAAGATTTGGGGTATGGTGGATAATGAGTTGAACATGACTGCCCCTCTAGTTCACAGCCTGAGCAATGAGGAAAATGCAATAGTTAGATGCATAAACAAACAGAAGATTCCAGAGGCGATCCTGGCAATTACAGGCTGGTGAGCCTAATTTCAGTAAAGGAAACTAAATAGCCATGGGATAAGAGGAAAGGTTTTCACATGGATCAGTAATTGGTTGAAAAATAGGAAATGAAGGGTAGGAATGAGTGGTCAGTTTTCACAGTGGAGAGAGGTGAACAGCAAGGTACCCCCAAGGATGGTACTTGGACCTGTGCTGTTTAGCATATTTGTTAATTATCTGGAAAAGGGAAGTGGCAAAATTTGCAGATGATACAAATTTATTGAAGATAGTTATATCCAAAGCAGATTGCAAGGAATCACAGAGGGATCTTGCAAAACTGCATGACTGAGTGACAAGATGGCAGGTAAAATTCAATATTGAAAAGCACAAAGTAATGCACATTGCAAAAATAATCCCAACTATTCATATTAGCTGTTACCACTCAAGAAAGATCTTGGAATCATCATGGTTAGTTCTCTGAAACTTCTACAATGTACTGCATCAGTCAAAAAGCTAACAGTATGTTAGGCGCTATCAGACAAGAGAAAAAAAAATCTGACATAGTAATTTAATGCTCCTGTATAAATACATGATGTGCCTACACCTTGATCAATGTACCCATTGCTGGTCACCCCATCCCAAAAAGGATATAGTAGAACTGGAAAAGTTTCAGAGAAGGGCAACAAAGATGATCAAAGGTATGGAATGGTTTCTATATGAGGAGAGACTAAAAAAGATTATTCATCTATTCAGCTTGAGGAAAAAAACAAGTAATGGGGGATATGATCGAGGTCTATAAAATCATGAATGGTATGGAAAAGTGAATCGAGAAGTGTTATTTACCCTTTCCCATAATACATAAACCACTGCTCACCTGATAAAGTTAATATGCAGCAGGTTTAATACAAACAAGAGGAAGTACCACTAACAAGTGGAACTAACAAGTGGGATGTTGTGATAGCCAAATGTATATCTAGGTTTTAAAAAATGGTATACATTCATGGAGGACACGTCAATCAATGACAACTTGCACTGAGCTCCCATGCTCAGGGAGACCCAAAATCTCTGATTGCTAAAAGCCAGGAGTTGAAGATAGGTGTATCACTCCAAGGTGTATCACTCCATCATTGCCTTGTTCTGTACCCTTCCCCTGAAGCATGGATCATTGCTGAGACAGGATGCTGGACAAGATGGACCACGGTCTGAATCAGTATGGCAGCTCTTGTCTTTGTATGAGTAGAGAGGTTATTTTACCTCCGTATTTGGCACTGGTTGTTGCAGGAATATTGCGTCCACTTTTGGTGTTCCAATTCAAGAAGGATATTAATAAATTGGGGACGGTTCCTGAAAAAGTCATGAGAATGATTAAAAGATTGGGGAAAATACCTTATACTGCTGGACTCAAAGAGCTCTGTTTAGCTTAACAAAGAAGGTTAAGCAATAACTGGATTACAGTCTGTAAGCACTCATATGAGGAACAAGTATTTGACAATGGGCTTTCAATCTAGCAGACAAAGTATAACACTACAGTTTGAAGTTGAAGCTAGACAAATTCAGACTGGAAATAAGATGTAAATTTTTAACACTGAGGGTAATTTACCATTGGAAAAAACTTATCAAAGGATAGTGGTGGATTCTCCTTTACCGACAATTTTAAAATCAAGATTAGATTTTTTTCCCTAAAAGATATGTTCTAGGAACTATGTTGGCAAAATTCTAAAAGGTCTGTATTATACCAGAGGTCAAACTAACTGTTCACAATGGTCTCATCTGCTCTTGGAATCTGTTAATCTGTCCCACCAGCCAGAGATATTTGGACTCTGCCTTTCTTCCTGCAAACATTGGGGAATCCCTAACTGTCCAATTAAGCCAAGCATAAGGTTATGTTGTGCTTTTCGAGTGACACAACGCAGCCAAGTAACCAGTCCTTCATGCATAGGCTGAAACGACTACTGGAGACTTGGGATATTTCTCAAAAATATCCCACTTTCCATCTTGGTTAAGACTGGTTGCTCCACAGCCAAGCTGTCAGGTTCAAACAACCTTGGCTGGGATGTGGAAGTAGACTGGGAGATGGAAGATCCTGTCTTATTGCCAATCCCTCTTCCAATCTATGAGTTTACTAAATATTGCCGTCCAAGTCATTTTGGGATGAGAATGACCATCACCTTTCCTCTTTTGATGTTCTAAATTATTCTTCCTAGTAGTGGAAGGGAGTGGGAAGGAACAGCCTAAAGAATAAATTGTGTCTTCTATGAGCCACTATATTTGTTGACAGTGATCTTTACTGTACTCTACTTGTGAAGAGCCTTGTTTTCATGTTTTGACTGGATGTGTACTGGTCCATAGCTAATAGGAGTGTGTAAATGAAAAAAAAAAGGGGTAGTACTATAGCTCACTATATAATGGTCACATGCATTAACAGGCAAGAGAATTATTAATGTTTGTCACACATAGTTAGTCTGTGAGTCATTGTTTTCATGAGAAAAGTATGGCCATCAGTAACATAGTCTGTCAGCAGGGCTTGGTAGAAATAACAAATGTGGCCTAGGATGACACGCATACGTAGTAACAGCAGGAAGAAACCTATTTTCTACAAGGGACCAAAAAGAACATTTGGTAATGTACAATAATAATGATAACTAAGAGGAACGAATAGTATCTATTTTCATGAACTGACAATGACCATATTGCTTACAAATGGGTAAGAGAAAAGGAGACATTACGGAGCAATCTTCAGTTACCCCCAACAAAAATAGAGAGAAAAGAAAAGGAAAAAAGAAAAACGCCTATATAACGTTGAGATTTAAGTAAGGATAGCCTCCTCAACATTTAAAGTGTTCTCAAAAGCAGTGTTGAGCACTTCAGTGTGTAGCTGTGAAACTTACTGGACTGTAAATATACCTGAGAGGTAAACAAGAATACAGGATGGGTGCTTTAGAATATCTTCCCTTTACAGAATGGCTCTTCATCCCAAAGGATTTCAAAGCACTTTACAAAACTAGATAGGTATGCACAACTGACATAGAGCCATCTCTGGGATAAAGAATAGCTGGAAAACAACACTGCATAACAATATGGGGAAAAGAAGGGACATGACCTTGGTGTCCCTTAATGTCAACACAAAGCATATAAGTCTTAAGTTAAAAGATAGACCTAACTTCTTTCTCCTTCCCACCACTAACTTTCTTCATGACCACTCCACAAATCTGCCCAACAGTTCCTAGTTAGATTTATCCTGCTTTCCAAATGTGCATGCAAGGTTTGTGGGTGCATTAGGGTAGGGAAAGCAAAAGTTTCCTCCAGATAAAGAGTTTCTGGTGGTTTGAGTTAACAAGACTTTTAGTGAAAGCTATGAATGTGCATGAGACCTTATACGCTGAGTATATCAAACAGCCAGCACTTAATTTGTGCCCAGGCTTGCCAGGGTCGAGCCTCTGCACCTGTAAATTTGGCAGTTCATAGACCCAGCATCTTTAGGCTTGCTGCATCAGTTATGAATATAAAACAATTGCTTGAGCCCCAGCAACATTCATTACAAATTAAGCACTGGAAACAATACATCGTGTCAGCAAGTTCTCTGTATTATTCCCCATAAATTTGCATTCACTTTGGGGACAGAAATGTCAGACCTGTGGAGAATCTCACTAACTATCATAACAATAAGTTTACACTCACAAAAGCCACACACACAAAAAATGAGCCTTGTTAGCATAGTCCCTAAGAAATAATAAACCATATCACATCCAGATGGCTCAGGCCACGTCTACACTATGGGATAATATCGAATTACCTAAAATCGGTTTTATAAAACTGATATTATAAATTCGATTTCATGCGGCCACACTAGGCACAGTAATTCGGCGTTGTGCGTCCATGGTCCGAGGCTAACGTCGATTTCTGAAGCGTTGCATTG
>NC_133770.1:201606197-201692261 GCF_003597395.2 Chelonoidis abingdonii
ACTCCTCTCGTCGGGGTGGAGTACAGAAATCGATTTAAAGAGCCCTTTATATCGATATAAAGGGCGTTGTAGTGTGGACGGGTACAGGGTTAAATCGATTTAACGCTCTTTAAATCGATTTAAAAGCGTAGTGTAGACCAGGCCTCTGTCACACTAAAGGAGTCAAGAGAATAAAGCTCAGTAAAAAACAGAGTAATTAAGAGCATGGCAGATACATGCACTATCTTTCCTATTCATGACCTCTGAAATCCCTGAAGTTATAGAATGAATTTCTCAGCAGTTACAGATAAATGGGTGAAAGCTGACTTCTACTTCATTTATGTATGTATGGAGCATATATCTTAATTCCTTAATAAATCTATTCCGCAGCTGCAAAGAAAAAGAAGAACTTGATCCTATATTTTCAGGAAGTTATCTGTAGCATTGCACACATTTATACTGGCCTGTAAGAGGATGTGGCTCTCTTCCCTTGCACAACCTTAGTTAACAATCCTCACATATTCCAATAGGAAGTTTAATGCTACATGTCTTATTTACAACATGCTATTAAGTGCTAGTTTCCAATAGTACAAGACTTTTTAGCTTCTCTACCCTCCCCCCTCCAAAAAAAAAAAAAAAAAAAAAACCTGAGAAACTCCTAGCCTTCCTTTCTCTCTTTTAATTTCTTACAGATGAGATGAATCATCTTGTTAATTGTTTAAACATCCAATACTTAACCAATTATCTCCTCAATTTGGCCCATGTGGGGATGCTTGCAAAGAGCATAGAGTGATGAGTCATCCTTAGACTGCCCACATTTTTTCACATGGCCACAATGACACAAGTGTAAGAAAGAAAAGAATTTAAGAACAGGGAAAAAGCCAAGGCATCCTGAACAGTCTAGAGTTAGAGAGGCAGAACCTGAGGAAGTGTTAATTGTCATAGCTTCACTGATTTCAATGAGCCCATGCTAATTTATACCAGCTGAGGATCATCCCCAGTCTTAAATGAAACTCCCCTTTCTTGAAATTAAAAGAAAGATTAGAGAAGCAGAACTCAGCATTCTTCAAAGAATTTGAAATGGGTATTTTTAGGATAATATAAATCTCCATGACAAGCTATTACTATATCTAGTGGTAGTTTTAGTTCAATTAGTAATTATTTATTTAATGAATTATTTTGCAGTACTTTCTGTGTGCATTCTTTCAGTTATGAATATGTTCATCTCTTGCTTTCATAATCTCTGTATTTTTGGGGATATAGTTCTCCATATTTTATGCTATATATTTTGGTAATGTTTTCTTATTTTGTGTCTGTTCTTCATGATCATACTTAAGAAAGGAAGGAATTTAATGGCAATACCCTTTAAAATATGCTCCAATTTAATAAGTAAACAACCATAAACACTAGATATAAACAAAATAAATATTATTTGATGCTACCATGATTTGTTAAATTGTCCCATAAAGTTTGACTCTTGAGTGAGTCTGTATCATGACCATTTATATCATTAATATTGCCAGTGTTAGATAACTTCTGCAAGACATCTTATACGAAGTATGTCATGTAAGTTATCAATGGAAAAGTTGCAATCTATCAAATATAATTATCCTGTTTGTGTGCATATGTCATTTTTGCATCTAAAGTTATCAATATTGACTATGTACCAGTATTTCAAATGTGTTTGTTCCTAGGGTGTTTTTGTCCCTAGCCAAAGGTAGCTTACATCCAGTCTAGCCACCACATTGTGAATGGACCATTCAAGTTGATGGTCCATTAAAGAACATTTAACTCTCACAGTGAGCTATACAAAAAGCTTGTCCCTGCCCTGTGAGCCTTCCCAAAGACACCATATCCAGATTATGGGTAATGGCTGCTCCTATGAGTCATCAAGCCATGTAAGGGCATGTGACTTGCTCATGTGACCCTGGATTCTATCTTGTGTCTAATTTTTCACAAACTGAGGCTGAGATCTTTGTTTTGGACAGTGAAATTCCATCTACAGTGGAGAACATATAAAAGACCTTGGAAGCATCTCCATTTTGACTCTTTCCTGCTCTGATCTCTAGGCTTACACTAAAAGGAACATACTGACTGTGGACTGAGAACTTTCTATTCTTTTAGAAGTTATCAGAAACTTTACAAGCCAGCAGCCTGTAATATCACTGCTACAAACATGATCCAAGAAATCTGCTAAGTTCAGTTCCACTGCCCTTTACTCATACAATAAGAATAACATTTCATTCCACACCGCCCCTCCCCCCCCCAGTCAAGTGATTTGTAACCCAATCCCAGCCAAAATCTATCACTTGGGCAACACAGCTCTGTTTGCTGGATAGCTAGGTAGATTAGGTGTGAATGTAAATACAATCTGGTCCTGAAGCTTTTCCCCCAGCTCAACACTAGCTATCAGGGAGAATTCATTTAAACTTTGCTTACAAATCGTAATTTGGCCAACATCTCTGAATGAATGCACTGACATAGTCATAAAAACAAAAGCTGTATAAGTAATCTAGTTTATGTTCATACTTTTCAAATCTATTACACTTTTTCAGATACATGTATTTTATCATACACTTTATACTCTTTTAAAGTATGTATTAATGTTTCAACTTCAATTCAAATTTCCAAACAATCACTAAATTGGCAAAACTGCATGTAACAAATTCACCAAACTGGTGGGGGCAGTGTTGGGGAAATTCAAGGGGGGTGTAGGGAAATTGCTGTCTGCAATGATTGTATGTATTTGATTTCTTGCCCTATTTCTCAGGGGTTTGTCCTGAATCTGGTATTCTCAGCTGTGACCCACTGAGGCACGGTCACACCTTGATGTGTGGTGGCTTCCATGTCTGCGGGTGCCTAGCTAATACTATACTACTATTTTAGCCCCTTCCATTATAAACAATCCCAAAATAATTTATAAATGTAACTAACTGATTAGTCTGTCAGATCTTCAAGACAAGAACATTGTATGTGAGTCAGATAGTGTTTAATTATATAGCATATTTTGGGTACTACTGTAATACAAATCATAAACAATGCTATAGAAACTATAGCAAGAGATCACTTCATGTTGATGCACCACGGAAGTGCAGTCACCTCCTGAGTGAAAAATGAATAGCAAGGGAGGAAAGGAAGAATAGTGAAGACTGAACTGAAACTGTAGCAGGAATTAGGCAGAATGTAATTACTCAGTTTGGAATTAGGCCAGGATACCACAGGGCAAATTCTGCCTTCGGTTGTATCTACATAATCCCACTAAAATCAATGGCAGAATTTGGCTCACGCTGGTTAAATCCCTAGTGCAAGGGGATTTAATGACAGCAATCAGGACCTTGGTTTTGTGCCTCTTCCAAAGAAGGATTAATGTCCTTTTGCCATCAAAACAATCAATACGCTATCTTTAAATAGCTGACTCTTGCAGAAATGCTTCCACTTTCCTAAATTCTAAGAAACTCAAATTGCCACAGTAAGTGGCTGAGGATACTGCCTGCCAGACTAGAACAAAATTCATCATATCACATCTGAAATACAACATATTTGTGATTGACTCACAGTTTTAAAAAATACCAAGTGAGACGTAAACACTTGAGCCAAAGTCCATTAAAAGATGCATGCCACTGGTTCACTTCTGAACTCAGATACATCAGTTTAATTCCCACATCAGTCAAGACGATGCATCCAGCTCCCCCTTCTCCAATGCATCAAGTACAACCTACTTGTGTTCACTATTAGGGCCCCTCATTGGTTAACCCAGTGCTATCTGCCTGTAATTAAGTCTGTGTACAAACACTGTGTATCGAAGAAACTATGTTTAATTGTTTTTAAATTGATCTTTCACCAGTTCCCTTAAACTATTCCATATCATTTTTTTTAATTACACCTCGCTTTTATATAGCACTTTTAATCAGTAAACCACAAGGTGTTGATGCATCATTATCCCCATTTTACAGGTGGGGAAACAGAGTCACAGAGCAGTGAAATGACTTGTCCAAAGTCACACAGGAGGTCACCAGGGAGCAGAACTCAGATTTCTGAGGTCTAGTCTAATACTTTATCCGCTAGGCAACACTGTCCTCCATAGTCTGCAATATCTTACCATTAGGAATGTTTTATGATATGTGTCCAAAAATTTAATTTGGTTACATTATTCAATAACTCTCAGGATTACTGTACTTCCCAGGACCATCATTTCTTGGTGTTTTCATCTTAAATCTTAGCCATTGTTTCTATTTCTCCTTTAGAAGGCTAATTGCTCAACAGAAAGAAGTGGGTAAGCAAGGCAAATTTAATTTGAGGGAAGAGAGGTGGCACCCTTCTCATTGAAAAATTAGTAAAACCAGGCATAATTTCCTGCATTTTAGACGCTCTTAGATGAAGATTTTAGATTAAAGAGAGTCCTCCAACCACAACAAAAAAACAACAAAGAAACAAGAACCACACACAAACAACTAAGCTACTATTTGGAATGGTAAAGTAACTAATCAGTGAAAAATTTGTCCACTAGGACACCACCTGTGTTCTAAAAATGCTTAACCTTAAAACTCACTCATGTATTACACACACATACACAAAATATTTTAAAAAATGGATGATAGAAAATTGGAATGCTTGTTTACTGCCCTCGAATTTGGTCATTGGCAAAGATTACAAATCTTTTCCTTCCTCCCCCCACATCACTCTCAGTCATGATTTTGTTATTTGTTCTGGGAAGTGGTACCTCCAAAAGGTGTTCAAGTGATATGTGGCGTAATTCCCTGAGGAATATGTCTGTTACTGCTATCCCCCTATTCCATTTTGTTTCTTACAGCTGTCCCCATACTCCATTTTGTTTTTGTTCTCCTCCTGTGGCCTTCCCTTCCTGGCTGTTAAGTTGTTTACCAGGGCCACTGCCCTTCTCAAAGGGAGGGCCTCTTAAGTTGTTTACCAAGAGCCACTGTCCTTCTCAAAGGGATGGCCACTTGTGCTGCGTGCTAAGTGGGACCACTGCCCTGTTCAAAGGGTTAGTCCTGTTATCACCTTGTTAAACCTGGGCTTGGTGTAGGGTAGGCAATGTCCAGAGCTGCAAGACCTAATGTGTTTTTAAGATCCTGGGCATGAGTCATAGGCCTCATGTGCTTTTGAGTCACCTATTGCACAGTACTCTGCCCAGGCACGTCTCTGTGCTCACCTGCATTTCTATTTCCCCCCATGTGCTCCTCCCCTGTGGACGGGAGGTACTTCAGATATTGGAAACTTTGCCCTGAGTTTGTCTTTAAAAACAGACATTTTTTAAATGAACATCGGAAAGGTTCCTGCATTGCTGCTGGTCTGATCAGCCAGGGGTTGGCGGTTCCTTTCTCGCTCTCATTTTTTATTTTTGAGCGTACCCTCGTTTTTTGAACCTCCCCCACAAAAGAATTGCTGCCTGAGAATCTCCTGATTATCGAGACCGTACTGAGCCTCCGGCTTCTCTGATGTTCTTGCTGCTTTTGCCTTGCTGCTACTTGGGACTGGTAAGAATCCCCTCTGTAAAACTTTCTATACTTTTTATTTTTATTTAGTGCTGCTCTTGTTTCCCAGCACACAATCAGCTAAACTTTGGTCTGTGTCTTAAACCTCTCTTAAACTCCCGGCGCGTTTGCACTAAAAATAAGTTTGTCCGCTGCTAAGCTTGTGCTCCTTGTGGCCTTGCTTGGCTCATGCTTTCAGCCGTATCCACTGCTGCAGCCACCATCCCTTGCTCCTTGGGGCTGCCTTGGAGCTGTATCCTGGGCACATGCCACTCCACCTCTGTAACTTCCCATAGCATAAGGTGCACCATAGGTTTGTTTTTTAGTTTAATAAGTCATAGGTTGCTAGATGTTAGCGCTTGTAAGTTTCACCTGCTTGCTAGAGTTTGCTGTTTTGTTGCTTCATATAGTTGCTTGTAGTTTACTTAAAATTGTATATTTGTTGTTTTGCCTAGCGTTGTTAAGATAGATTTTAAAAAAAAGCATTGCCTGTTGTATCTGTACCTATTTGGTACTTTGATAGTGCTTTTCATTTTATATAAGTTTGATTAAGTTAGACTAAGATAAGATTTTTGTGTATTCATCTTCCGCTTGTCCGATCTCTCCTGAACTTTCCGTGTCTATTTTTCCCCGCCATCTCCCCCTTTGTGTACTTCTCTGTGTCTCTCTGTTATAACTCTTTGGCACGTCTATACGACGTGCCGTATCGCGCGTTACAATCGATTGCTCGGGGATCATATATCGCGTCTCATCTAGACGCGATATCGATCCCTGAGTGCGCTTACTCGATTCCGGAACTCACCAACCCCAACGGAGTTCCAGAATCGACATGCGAGCCGCGCACATCGATCCCGCGCAGTGAAGGCGGAGTGAGATAAGATCGATTTTACATAATCGATTCAGCTACGCTAATTCTCGTAGCTGAGATTGCGTATCTAAAATCGATTTTCGCGCGTTTGTAGACCTGGCTTTGCTGCTTCCACCCCCGCGTCTGCATCACCCTCCGAACTTCCAACTCTTTGCTGCTTTTTCCCTTGTATCTGCACTCTCCCCGAACTTCCCAACTCCTTACTGTTCCCCCCCGCGTCGCATCACCTCCGAAATCCCAACTCTTGCTGCTTTCCCCGTGTAACTTCCCAAACCCTTTGCGCTTCTTTCCTTGTTTTGTGCGCTGTTGCTTAAACCTCCCTCTAGCCCTTCTTTAACTTCTCCGCTGCCCTCCCCTACGAAGATCACGATCACACTGCTCTGTTGTCCTTACCCGCAGGGCTTCAGAGTCTCTCGCTGCTTGCAGCTGCACTCTCCTCTCATCAGTTGCACTAATCATTCACTCCCTTCGCCCTCCTGTTCTTGACCAGCTCTAGGTACATCTTGCAGTTATCTGCTTTCACAGCTCACAAATTAAGTCATTAATTTTCTTTATATCTGTTATATTGCATAATTTCACTTATCTCCATATTGTACATTGCACTGTGATTCACATTTTATTGTGGTTATAACATCCCATTGGTTGCCTCCACTTTCTATTATCTTGCTTTTTGCATTGATGCCATTGTGTTACATTGTGTATAAGCTATAACATTTAAATATTCTGCTAAGATGTTGATCATTTTATATAGAAGCTACCATTTTATTTGCATTTTTTTGGTACGTTTTGCATTCCACACTGTATCTAGAGTTTTCTATATAAAGTTGAGTTGCTTTCTGACGTATTCCCATTGTGCTGAACCCCTTACTGTACCCCACTGTAAGAACTCCCTACACTGTTCGAATAAGAAGAACCCCCATCATTGTCTATTGTAAACACCCTATACGCCCATCCATTCATATTTTATTGTTAAATTCCCACCACTTCCTTTTTCCTTTAATAAAGAAATTAATTGGCACCCCACCTGTGTGGTAATTGCTCCCCAAGATCCCATATACCTGCAGGCAGGGACAGAATAAAAAACAGATTACTTTTTATTCGTAGAATAGCAATTATGTTTATTTAAAGGGAAATACTGACAATTTGTTATACTGACAGTTTAAAGCTAGGGATACATATGCTGATTAATTTGTATTAGCTCTTTGCTAAGGTCAGACCATGTGCTTGGAGCTGTATGTGATACTGAAGAAGGCATGGTCCCTGCCCAAAGAAGTTCATAGCTGAGAGGCCCAAACATACAAGGTACTGAAAGCCCTCAATTTGCATTGTTTAGCAGTCTCAGGCCCTAAATTATGAGCTCACAATATAAACACAACATCCTTGTATGTTTCCCTCCCTTTTATTGAATGTAACCCATCACTTACTTTGCTTAACCATAGGCAAACATACACATTTTTCTTCCCTTGAAATAAGGGGACAGCCTCAAAGAACATCTATGAGTATGTGTAGAGCTGGATAAATAATTCTAAAAATGTGTGTTAAATGATTTATTCCAAAAAAGACTGAAATGTGTTAAACCATTTTCATTAATATTCAATCTGCTCTAGATGGAAATCAACAGGGAAAGCAAGACAAAGGACCTTCCTTCTTCTTAGCAGATGTCTCCTTCTGTGGACTTAAATTGAGATTTGGATGCAATTTATTTCAATCTTCCATGTCCTGGTCACACAGAAGTATGCATTTAATCTCCATGTACATTTTAAGGTATGGAAGAAAAGTATCTTCCTGCATTACTGCTTCTGATTGTGTTAAGAAAATTAATAGTTCTTATTTCTGCCACAATTCTGCATGTTTTTCTTCCTTGCTGCGAATAATAAAAACTTGTGTTTTATAGATGACATGGTCTTGTTTCATCCTTACATCTCATGCAAACTCAGTTCTGTCTGGAAAATTAAGCCTGTAATAGGGGAGAGGAACTGAAACTTTCTGGCTCTACTTTCTGGCCTGATTCAGGTGATACCCATTGTTTTCTATGTTTATATTATGTCTACACTGCAATTACACACTCTTGCTGGCCTTGCAGGGCTCCAGCTAAGGTTGTTTAATTGCAGTGTACACATTTTGGGCTAAGGGTGCAGCCCAAGCTCTGGGACACTCCAGCCTGTGCCCAAATGTCTATAGCATAGTTAAACAGCCCTTTAGCCTGAGCACGAGTCAGCTGCCATGGGCCAGCCACAGGAGTCTAACTTTAGTTTAGACATGCCCAATGTATCCCTATTTCCGACCTACAGAATTATTTGCTACAAATCAAATGTAATTTGTAATGGTGCCTGAAACCTTCTTGTTTGTTTCTGAAAGTTTGGACATCTTCAGTTTTGACTTTACCCTACAGATTATAGTCAAATAATTGGCCCGAGCAGCAGGGAAGGATCCCTTGGAATCTTTGTTGCACTTAAAAAATTTTCTAAATCCCTGTAGGTGGGAAAGAAGAACAGATTGTTCTGAGAGTGAGAGGCTACGTCGGCAATGTTTCCTTTTTGAAAGGATTAGTATGCGCTAGAGAGACCTTTGGTGCCACTGCATTTAGCTGTTCTTCTGCATGATATACTTTGTTAGATTTCCTTAGCCTTTTTCAGTACATGATCAATGTGTTATACAGAAAGATGTTTGTGACATGGGACTAGGATGGTGTCTGTTCTTTATTAGCCCAAGTGACAAAACTTTTAAATCTGGCAGGCTTAGACTGCTCAACTACTTTTATAGACAGCCCAGTGCATTCTGTATTATTATACTCTAACCACCTATTGAAAAGAATTAGAGAAAACAGTGAGAAGAATGATAATCATATTCCCTCTGTAGATGCTTCTCCCAAAAAAATAATAAATCTATGTGGTTGCTTTCGATGATCATTCTAGTGGGCTTGTCACAGAATACTCCTAAGCAAAAAATAGTATTATAGCTGGTACAACTAGAGTAATCACTCAGATACCATTCCATATGCTTCTTCCAAAGACCGGTATCATAAAATAAAAAACTACATACTTGAAATTCCAAAAAGTGGCAGATACAGGAAAGCAAAACTCTGAAACAAACAGTTATTGCTATTTTAAAATGGAAGTAAATGTCAAGTCACATATACCTTTATTATGCTTTATGGCAGCACCAGTTCACCAATGGTGCAAATATAGGTAACAGTGTAATCATTTTTTTTTAGTTTTAAAAACATGTATCTGTTATTTTCTTTCTTATGTGTGTGTGTGTCTGTGTGTGTATTTGTTTTTTTTTTAAGATGGTTCCAGAGGCCAGGCCTAAAAATGCAACAGTGATATGATTTGTTTTGCATCCCTTCTTTCACACTCTAGACAACACTATTGGGACTATTTGTAATTTCCTTCCTCTTTGGGCTATTTTCATTCAAAAGAGCCACACCTTTTTTACCCATAAAAGGACCAAAGAATCAGTGATTAATTTCTTTCTGCACCCACCTACATCTTAAAGTTGGTTAAAGAACATTGTTGTTGATTTTTTAATTACCATTGCTTAACAGGTCAGAACATGGGCAAACAGATTGATAGTTCTGGCAAATGTAGTAGAATCTTGGTATCAGCAAGTGTGTTCCCTCTGCCTAATTTGGCAAATCCCAAACTGGCAGTAAGGACATTTGACTATGAATAAAAATACCTAATTTAAATCCCATCTCCGAATTTGACTAACTGTAGCAGGGCCTCCTGACACACAGATGGATGAAAGTTCCTAGCTCTTGAAAAATAAATGCATTATCTGCTCCTCCAAATCCTCCCGTGCCTAGATAACCAACATTAAATTGTGAAAGAAAGAGCATAGAAAGCTTGAAGAGTGCATGAATCTAAAACACTCTGGACTAGAGTTTTGTCCAAGTGAAAACTTTGAGCTCAGTTGCGATTTAAGAAAGTCACACAACAACTCAACCCTTCAACATGACATTTGAAAAATACATCTTTTCACAGAAACAGGTAATCTAGTTAGCTGAAGTCTCTGGTACTGAGACAACAGCTTTGTTACTAGGGTCAGCAAGGCTTAATGAAATAAATAGAACTGAGAAAGCTGTGTAAATTCTTCCAAGTTTGGTTAAAAAGGTTTATTGAATTTTTGTGCGAGAAGCACTCCTCAAGGATTTGAAAACCTAAAAATGTTTGCATTCTGACAAACTCCAATTTCTCATAGCCCGATCTCATTGCTAACCCATAAGCAACATTCAAGCCCATTTGCATGGGTCCAATGCTTCTGTGGAATTAGCAGTGTAATTAGGTCTCAGGTCTGATGAGAATATTAACTCAGGAAAGTAAAATGTCCCCTTTTAAACCTAGGATATAATTATATAATTGAATATATAAATAAATAATTATGAAGTATTCCCAATTACTAAGGTTATTACAATATAGGTCAGAATCAGGCAGACATGGGGGAAGGGTGGGGGAACAGAAAAATAAAAATTCCTTGAGTTTTTCCTTTGGAAAACAACAACATTTGAGCATGTAATTAAAGTATGTATCATCATGCATATCAAAAGGCACCAAATTAAAGTTGCACTGGCATTCCCTAACTTTTGATTCTTCACTTTGCAAACTAAAAATTCTTTTAACATAAGTGGGGTGTGTGTGTGTGTGTAATTTTTAAAGTATTTTTAAAAAACCCCAAAAATCATAGACTCATAGACTCATAGACTCATAGGTCAGAAGGGACCAATATGATCATCTAGTCTGACCTCCTGCACAAGGCAGGCCACAAAACCCTACCCATACACATTTATAACAACCCCGAACCCATGACTGAGTTATTGAAATCGTCAAAATTGAGATTTGAAGACCTCAAGCTGCAGGGAATCCACCAGCAAGCGACCCATGCCCCACGCTGCAGAGGAAGGCGAAAAACCTCCAGGGCCTCTGCCAATCCGCCCTGGAGGAAAATTCCTTCCCGACCCCAAATATGGCGATCAGCTAAACCCTGAGCATGTGGGCAAGACTCACCAGCCAGCACCCAAGAAAGAGTTCTCTGCAGTAACTCAGTTCCCATCCCATCCAACATCCCCTCACAGATCAATAATTTCTCATGTGGAAACATATTGACATCCACATGAGTTATCAGCAGGGTTGAAACATTTAGATCCTCAGTACAGACCTCTGCCACTTGACCTAACTGCATAACTGATCGCCAGCAGGGATTGGCATTCTCTGTGTGGACGATGCACTAAAAGGGAAAGTGACAAATTTTGCCAGTGGGTTTCACAGAGTTGCTGACAAAGAAATATAGAGACTCAGGAATCTTGGATTCAATTACAGGTTCTGGAAGACAGTGTGTTCTAATGGCTCCAGAGCCTTCTGTCCCATCCCATCCAGCCTCACCTTGTCCTGCCCACCCCAACCCCCTTTGGCTCCTTATCACAGTCTGCTCATCTAGCCAGTCCCTGTCTCCACCTACAGGCTCCCCATCTAACTCCCATTCTTTCCTTCACTTCAGTGACCAGTTTGAGTTTGACTTCTGGAACTCCTCACCTCAGTTTCCCTGCAGGCACTTTTAACAACTAGTCCCTGTGGTTCTCTCGCCCCGCCCAATTCCTGATTTAATCCAACTCTTCTTTTCCATTACCAGTGTTTTCTTTCCTTCCCTTCCCCTTTTGCCCACAGGCTCTCTGCCCCCATATCCTTGCTCAGCTATTTCCAGTCTGCCTCTCATCTACTTCCTCTGTCTTCCCCATCCGCCCACCTTCCTGTTCTTGCAGCCTTTGCAATCAAATCAGGCAGATTTCATCTTCATGCTGCCTGCAGACCAGCAGGGGGAGCACTGAGAGCATACAGAAGAGTCTCCCTGCTCTTCATTCCTGTGCCCAGCAACACAGTGACCCCAAGAAGCCAGCAGCAGCAATTGCAGAGAAAGTCCTGCTGAAGCCCTGCAACCCAAGATAGGAGCATGCTCAATATAAACAGCATCTTCAGAGAATTTACCTGAGAAATTACCAGGGCATGAGTGAACTGAGATTTTTCAGATGCATATAACTTGACCAAATCTGTGCATTTTTTCCCTACGAAAAGCAAATGCACTTCCTTGGCATTAGAGCAACCTCCCTGATTTCAAGCCCTTGCTCCAAAACACAGAGGTTCTAGAAACTTCTCACTGAAGTAGTAAGACTTTGTTTTCTTTTGTTTAACATGGGCAAACAACATATCCTCCCGCTGTCTCATACTCAGCTTTTCCAGGTATTCTTTCCCTAGTGGATTTTGCTGGGGGGATTTGTATGTTTTCTGTAGCTGTTACAACAGCAAACAAAATGTGGGATCGATGCCATTGTTTAAAGGAAGTGTGAGTTGCAAATGTGCTTAACAAAAGTCTGAATGCACTCTGCAGTGTTAGCGGTTTCTGCTGCATTGCACACCAGGCAATTCCAACAGAAATCACTAATGACTGATGCCACTGCAGTGGTATTAAGTATTTTTTAATTTAATTCCATGCTGGTCACATATCAACACATTAGCATAACAGTGATTTGGCCTTCACCAGAGCTAAGATGATTGAATTAACAAACATTAGATCTATATGTTTCCAGTCTAAAATGCCAATTAAACATTCACTCCAAGTATAATGTCTTCTTATTTTTCGTATAGTTTAAATTCTTCACATTTCACCACTTCGTCCTACTGTCATTTTGATTTGTTGCTCTCTGCTGAATCATAAGGGGAGTAGGTTTATCTAATATCATGCTTATCAACCCTGTCATCGGACTGAAGATGTCTTTTAAGACTCAGAACAAGACCATTATTAAGCATGTTGTTGTCTAACATTTTCTGTACTGTAAAGAAAAGGGAAACAGCAGCGAGTGAATAAAACTAAACCAATAAGAACAAAGTGAAGCCAAGTCTATCCCCTCTCCAGGCTCCTTGGGGTTTTGGGAAACAACTAACCATGGAAACTCAAGCCAAGAGAAACTACTATCCTGTTCAGAGTAGTCCTTTCAGAGTTTCCCAGTATCTTTTCATATCACTACAAACTTAAAAACAAAACTATCTTGGGTGGTAAAAAAAAAAAAAAATCATGAAAAGCCTAGTTCTCATAATAAAATTGAAGTAAATTTCCAGCATGTAGCATACACTTCTTAGCTTGACTTTGATTAAATGATTTAAGGCTTTTTTCTCACTAGAGTTCATAATTCATAAAATTAAATTTGTTACAGTACCTCTTCTGGATGTGTTTCATGTCAGTTAATGCTACTGTCTTGGCAGCTTTCCCTTGAGTTGTATCACATGTATCGGACTTCCTAGAAACAAAATCTCATGGGAAGTGAGGGTTCGCAGCAGGAACTAGGGTTTCTCACTCTGTACTTCAACTCACAGCAAAAATGCAAAGCATCATTAGATTTAAAAAGAAGTGGGGCAAGAAGAAATTTCTGAATTCTCCATAAGGCTAGTTACCTATAGAAGGGACTCGTGTCTCCATGCATGCCTTGAAAGGATCTTTTCACTAGTGAAAACAACTAAGCAAGGCCTACTGGATATGCAATGTCTGGCAATAACATGTAGGAAGAAGAGGAAATCCCTCGAGTCAGATATGGAAAACCAGTTTTGAGATGGTTATCTGAACCAACCCTTTTGAGATTCACTCATCATTACGCTCAGAGGAAAGATACCAGGCTATAGGACTGCAAAGCAACACTAAGTAGTTCATGTTTGATGACAAAACTATGATATTGTATATTCTTAAAGAGGAAAGAGCACAAACATTGTAACAAGAACTGAAAATATCATCTAAATTACAGTTGTATATAGAATTTCTTCACTTTGCAATGTCACTTTGCCTTCAAGTATGCATGTTTACAAATGGGATTTGTATGAGTGCTGAAGGAAGTTCTTTTGAAAATTCCAGCCTAGACTAATGTTCATTATTTGAAACTATGGTGTACACTTTCCTATTATCAAAAGTTTTTTCCACAAAAAAAGATAATATCACAATATTTTAAAAACTACAGTAATGACAAGGAGATAGTGAACTGCTGTTATTACCGGTAAGTATTTGAAGCATTTTGTAACTCTTGAATTGAGTATGATTGAATTAGTCATTTTATTTCAAAAGAAAACAATATAGTATAACCATCTTGGAAATAAAAATGACCTTTCAAAACAATGCCAGCTGCACAGATTAAGTTTCAGAAACTATTAATGAAAGAAAAACATTGTAATCATCAAAATATTAATTTAATTGTATGCCAATGAAACAAGTATAAGCAAACATTTTCATTTGCATGGCTATTATCAGAGCTAGTTGGGAAGTAGTTATACCATCCTGTGAAAATTTTCAAGATTTCAAAGAAAAATTCCCATCTCAAATTGGGATGAAAAGTTGGGGAAAAAATCAGACTGAAAAAGTTTTTAAAAGTCTGTGTAGGTCAACTGAAATATTCCATTTTGATAGTTTTGAAATGTGTTTTGATTTTGCTGTTAGCTTAAATTTCAAAATGAAAAGTTGTTTCAAACCTGAAAACTAGATTTTTTTTATAGCCCCATCCCCAGAGTATTTCAGCATGTCACATATATTAATGAAATTAGCCTCACAACACTCCTGAGAGGTAGGGAAATATTATTCCTAATCAAAATACATCCATGGGGGTGGGGTTTGCCAAAAAATCAGCATTTTCCATGGAGAGAACTCCATTTTCCAATCAGTTCTAGTATACATAATCTACGAGGTTTGTTTGGGATAACGGAATTATTTATCAATATAAGGTGTTATTTCTTATGTATTGTGCAATGCACATACAATATTCTATTAAATATATTTTTAAGGAGAAAAAAATATTTATCTGAGCTCATTCCACCAATAACAGGAATCTCTTTCTACCTCTCTGAAAACTCCCCTCTCCCTCCATGTTTAAGGGAATATTGTACATTTATTGAAGAATATGCAAGAAATAACACCTTATTGATAAAAATTCCTTTTATCCCAAACAAACCTAGTAGATTATGTATACTAGAACTGGTTAGAACTGCTGCCAGATTTACTCATCGTTTTCTGTACCCCCTATCTACTTTTTTTTCATTATTATAACAGAACAATTTTAATTGTTAACAAAAAACTGCAGAACTGAGAAAGTAGCAGAATGTCACAACCATCAGTATTTCCAGTGATTGCTTTGAGAGAAACAAAGTAATATTATTTATTTGTATTGTAGCAACACCCAGGAACCCCAGTCATGGACCAGTACCCATTGTTCTAGATCCTGTACTCAGAATTTCACATAGTGAAGTTAAATGACGTGTGCCTAACATCACACAGGGTTTTATTTGTTTTACTGAAGAATTCCAACAAAATTGAAGAAATAAAATACCTCTTATTTTAGGCAAACCAGTAAAGAGTTTATAATCAGCTCTGTAAAGACATTATCTTTATTCTTTTCTTTTCTGAAAGCCCATATTGGTTTAACAACTCGTCCTAAGTATTACATAAAATAATGAGTAAATCTGGCAGCAGCTCAGGTTGCTGCATTAATATATATAAATTAGATTTGTGGATTATTAAAGGCAATGTCTAGTATGTTTTCAGATATCCTTTCAAAATCCGTTACAATACACTTCAGCTATAAATGAATTAAGTGCATGAGCAAAAAATAATGCAGATTATAAAAGATATTAAAAAAAACAGCAGAGTCAAAGAGAATGAGAACTTTCCATTTTCATGTGGGATCAAGAATAGAAATAATCATGATGAACATTTCACTTGAATACTTTGATAAGGTCCTGCCAATAGAGCACAGAAAACAACAAACTGTTTTTGAAGTTGGTTAAAGATATTTTGCCTATTGTGTCACAAACCCAATTATTTTGAGTACTGAATGCAGCAGTATATTAATCTAAATCTGAGTGTTCAGAATAAAAGAAGAAGCCTAAATGCTAATATAATCTTCCTCAGACATCACTTAACTAAAGAACATCTTTTGCTAAATCATAGTTAAGCTGCTGTATTAGGAGAGAAAACATAAGTAACTTGAAATCTGATAATTTCTCTGAAAATACAGCACATATTCTTTTCCTCTTAAACAAGAAGATATTATTAATAATAAAAATATTACCTTTATGATTACCACACTAACAGTATTGCACTAAGAGCAGCTCTCTAGCCATTAGGGGAGCTCCTATATCCTATGCAGTATGAGAGGTTCCTTAACATGCTTTTTGGTATGACTTGCTTGGCAATATTGTTAGTTCCAGCCTACTGCTGGCAAGCATTATTTTCTTTGTTCTGCTGATAACCCCAAAAAAACCTACCGGTAGCTCCCAATTATAAAGTACAACTGCCAGAGAAGGCTCTACGAGTTACAATAGTGAACTGGGTGATGGACTGACACCAAGGAAATAGAAATCTCCAATTTCTTCAAAGAACAGGTTTAAGATGGGTGGCTGCAGTGCAAGTTTCCTCTAAGGCACCCACCAACCTGTACGTTTTTTGAGGCCACGTTTAGAGTAAAAAGGTAGTTTTGTCCTTATGGCTGTTCTCTCCTTACTTAACCCCTCTGTTGTCACTTCTAACAGGAGTGCCAATTGGTTTTAATTAGGAGTGTGTGATTGTTATACCCTGTCTAACAGGAACTGGGCTGATATCAATTAATTTCAATAATCAGCTAACCTGTCAGATGGCAGTGATGTTTGTGTTCCTAGTATCGACTGAGGTCATGAGTGAAAGTTTTCATGTGCCACTGCCAAATTCCTAAACATACAGTTCCCAACAGAATGTATTTTATTTATAAAGATATTTTCTTGGACTCTTTGTTTTACCAGCTTTGTTTTTCCTCACTTCCCCCTCTCCTAGTATGTTAGTGATTGGCTCTGAAATCAAACAGAAATTGGATCAGTGGGCTGCAGCCACTAATGCAAAAGTAAATCTTCTAACTTAAGGGCATGAGAGGTGTCTTGCTGTATTGGGAGTCTGCAACAAACAAAAGCAAAGTAATAAACTAAGAGTCCAATTCTAGAGACACTTGTTAATGGACATAGTACTTATCCTACGATCCTGACTAATAACAGCAAGATTAAAAGATAACTGGGCATAGACTACATATCTTAACAAAAAAAGTTGGATTATCAAATATACTGCACCAAAATCTGGCCAGTCACCATCCTGACCACACACGAAGCTGTGTATTGGGGAATCTTATGTATACTTACCTGGCACTTGCTATGCCAAAGGTATTATTTCCTCATTTTCAATTACCATCAAATTAATTCTTTCTAGGTGTTTCAAGCTGAGCATCTGAAAATTGGTTTACCCAAATTCACTAGTCACTTTTGAAAATACAGGTCCTTTCTCTATATCTATGGCTAGGATTATCTAAAAAGGCTGATAATTGGAAGAAATAGGAAATTCCACTACTAAATGTTAGGAACAGGCCTTCAGGCAGTATCATTATATCATATGGATGAAAAAGGAGGACTTTCTTTCCTGCTGCATGAGCTTCAGAAGGTGGCTGAAGATTCATTTTTCTCCATCACAAAACACCAGGGAAAATGGGCACATCTACACTATGAGAAAAAAAATGCAACAGGGAGCCTCAGAGCTCGGGTCAGCTAACTCAAGCTCACAGGGCTCAGGCTGCAGGTCTAAAAATTTCAGTGCTGACATTCAGGCTCGGGCTGGAGCCCAAGCTCTGGACTCTCCTTACTCGCAGTCTTAGAGTCCAGGATCCCACCTGCATCCAAACACCTACATTACAATTGTATAGTCTGCAGCCCAAGCCCCTTGAGGCCAAGTCAGTGACCCAGGTCAGCTGCAGCGATGCTGCGAGTCTTTTATTTCAGCATCAATGTACCCAATGTGAGCAGGGAAATTATATCACTTCAGTAGTGCAAGATACCTCTGTAGCATAAACCAATTATAATCATCACTTTTCTCAGATAAGGGAGCCTCTTTTCCATGTTGGTGGGAAAAAAATCTTGAAGTCAAGTTATTTTCAGAATGATTTTTTTAAAAAAACTGAAAGATAATCAGGGCAAGGAGGAAAACACATTTGGTGCTGGTTGAAGTTTTTTTGGGATGGGGGAGAGGAGGAAACAAGTCCAATTAACAGCCCCTGAAATGGATATTTTGCAGCCAGCATACAATTAACCATCAGCAATGATCTTGAATCTAAAGTAGTCTAAGGGTATGTCTACAAAATTAGGTCGATTTTATAGAAGTTGATTTTTAGAAATCGATTTTATACAATTGATTGTGTATGTCCCCACTAAGTGGATTAAGTCGACGGAGTGCATCCTCACTACAGTGGCTAGCATCGACTCTCATAGTAGTGCACTGTGGGAAGCTATCCCACAGTTCCCGCAGTCTCTGCTGTCCATTGGAATTATGTGTGAAGCTCCCAATGCCTGATGCGGCAAAAATATTTTCACGTGTGGTTTTGGGTACATGTTATCACTCTCCTCTCCCTCCCTCCCTGCAAGCAACTGCAGACAATCATTCCGCACCTTTTTGTCTTGGTTACACATGCAGATGCCATAGCATGGCAAGCATGGAGCCTGGTCAGCTCACCGCTGCTGTTGCGAGCATTGTAAACACCTTGCGCATTATACTTCAGCACGTGAAGAACCTGGCTAAGAGAGGGCAGAACAAGGACGATTGTGATCAGGACATGGAGACAGACATTCCTGAAAGCATGGGCTGTGCCAATTGGGACCTCATGGCGACAGTGGGGCTGGTTGATATAGTGGAATGCTGATTCTGGGCCCAACAAACAAGCACAGACTGGTGGGACCGCATAGTGTTGCGGGTCTGGCATGATTCCCAGTGGCTGCGAAACTTTTGCATGCATAAGGCCACTTTCCTGGAACTCTGTGAGTTGCTTTCCCCTGCCCTGAAGTGCAGGAATACCAAGATGAGAGCTGCCCTGACTGTTGAGAAGCAAGTGGCGATAGCTCTGTGGAAGCTTGCAATGCTTGACTGCTACCGGTCAATTGGGAATCAATTTGGAGTGGGCAAATCTACTGTGGGGACTGCTGTGATTCAAGGAGCCAATGCAATCACTGATGTTCTTCTATCAAGGGTAGTGACTCTAGGAAATTGCAGGTCACAGTGGATGGCTTTGCTGCAATGGGTTTCCCTAACTGTGGTGGGATGACAGATGGACTCATATCCCTATCTTGGCACCGGACTACCTTGTCAACCAATACATAAACCATGAGGCGTACTTCTCAATGGTACTGCAATCACTGGGGGATCACAAGAGACATTTCACTGACATCAACGTGAGATGGCCGAGAAAGATGCATGATGCTTGCATCTTTAGGAGCCCTGGGCTGTTTGAGCAGCTGCAAGAAGGGACTTACTTCCCAGACCAGAAAGTTACTTTTGGGGATATTGAAATGCCAATAGTTATCTTCAGAGACCCAGCCTACCCCTTGCTCCCATGGCTCATGAAGCCATACACAGGCAACATGGACAGTAATAAGAAGCAGTTCAACTATAGGCTGAGTAAGTGCAGAATGGCGGTAGAATGTGCATTTGGACATTTAAAAGCTCGCTGGCGCGGTTTGCTGACTAGGTTAGACCTCAGCACAACCAATATTTCCATTGTTATTACTGCTTACTTGTGCTCCATAATATCTGTTAGAGTAAGGGGGAGATGTTTATAGTGGGGTGAGAGGTTGAAGCAAATCGCCTGGCTGCCAATTTTGAAGAGACAGACACCAGGGCAATTAGAAGAGCACAGGTAGGCACTCTGCACATCAGAGAGGCTTTGGAAACCAGTTTCATAACTGGCCAGGCTACAGTGTGACAGTAGTGTGTGTTTCTCCTTGATGCAAACCCACCCGCTTTGTTGATTTGAGCTCCCTGTAAGCCAACCACCCTCCCCCCTTCGATCACAGCTGGCAAAGGAAATAAAGTCACTATTGTTTTGAAACCATACATTCTTCCTTTATTAATTAAAAAAAAAGGGAGATAACTAATAAGTTATCCCTGGTGGGGTAGGGTGGGGTGGTGGAGGAGGGAAGGACAAGGCCATATTGCTTATTGTAGCCACACTATAAATCAAAACTGTTTGAATGACAGACTTCCATTGCTTAGGCCATCCTCTGGATCGTAGTGGTTCAGTGCCTGGAGCCTTCCCGCCCTCCCCTCCCCACTTTCTTGGGCATCTGGGTGAGGAGGTGTCATAGTATACTTTCCTCAGTCTGAACCTTAGAGTCCAAAAATGAGGTACTAGCATGAAATCCTCTAAGCTTAATACCAGCTTAGATCTGATACGCTTCCACCAATCAGGACTCTGAGTACCCGATAAACTCTGTTCTCCCCAAAACCTTCCCTGGGGACCCACAAGACCCAGACCCCCTGGATCTTAATACAAGGAAAGTAAACTCTTTCCCTCACTAGTGCCTCTCCTAGGCTTTCCCTCCCTGGGTTACCCTAGAAGATGGTCCCTGCTGCAAGGTTGTTGGGGGACCAGATCTGTACAACAGGCACGTGGAATTCCTGGCTTGTGCAGGCGGCGGTGCGTAAGGTGGGTATAGGTAGAGGAATTCATGGCTGGTACCCCATCTATTGTTGGACGCTAAGTTTCAGAGTGGGATGTACCATTGACAATTCCCTTGAGCCTCAACTGGAAAAATCAAAAGTTCTTAAAAAGCAAAACTTTTAATAAAAGAAGAAAAAAAGTAAAGTTATCTCTGTAATCAGATGTGTAAAATATTACAGGGTCGGGTTCACTATAGACAATAGAAAAAAAGCTTTCTCCAGCAGAAATACAATTTAAAATACTTTCAGCCAAATACACATTAAAACTCTACCAGCCAGATACACGGTTGCAAATACAGAAATAATCAAAAGACTATAACCGCCTTTTTACTCAAAACTCACTATTCTGAATATATAAGAGACTGTAGCAGAGAGATTGGCAAGAAACCTGGTTGCACCTCTAGTCCCTTTCCAGGACTCAGAGAGAACAAAGCAAAGTCCAAAAACCACAAATAAAGGCTTCCCTCCATCGAGATTTGAAAGTATCTTGTTTCCTGATTGGTCCTCTGCTCAGATGTTGTTTGTTAACCCTTTCCAGGTGAAAGAGACATTAACCCTTAGCTATCTGTTTATGGCAGGAGGATATGGAACTTGGGGAGGAGGACAGATGATTGTACAGTGGATGCAGCGGTGGTCTGTGCTCTTGTTGGCTTTTCTGCAGCTCCACCAGATGCCTGAGCATGTCTGTCTGCTCCCCTATTAGCCTCAGCATTGCATACTGTCTCTGCTCATCGCGCTCACTTAATGATTTCCTGGACTCTGCCACTGAATGCCTCCATGCATTCAGCTGTCCCCTATTAGTGCGGGAGGACTACATGAGCTTGGAAAACATGTCATTGCAAGTGCGTTTTTTTCACCTTCTAATCTGCGATAACCTCAGGGATGGAGATGATGGGAGAGCGTAGAAACATTTGCGCCTGGGGGGAGATAAAAAGGGAGAGTAAAATTTAAGATGATACATTTCTGAGAACAAAAGGGAGACTCTTTCACAGTGAATCAAGCAATTCACAGCAGACAGCACATGTGCTTTAGGTACAAGGTCATATTTTGCCTTTTATATTGAGCGCCCGCTGGTATGGTGAAACATCACACACGACTGGGCAACAGAATTCAGCTTCCAGGCAGCCAAAGTAAGCCAAAGGATATGCAGATCTGGCCTCTAACGCCTTCATAATATGTGGGAATGTTTTCAAACTGCAGCATTCTCCTTCCCCATAGCAAGCAATGCCAGTTGAGTTTGCCATTTAAAAGGAGGGGCTGCAGTTTTCTGGAGGATGTACAGCATACACTTCCCCCCACCCATCCCCGTGGCTATTTGGGATGATCCCTTCTCTCCTCCCCCTCCGTGTGGCTATTTGCGATGAGCCCTTCACCCCTCCCCTTGAAGCATGGCTATTCTCAGGGATGATCCCTTTTAGCCAAATTGCAAACAGCCCGGCACGAATGGGGTCCTTTTACTGTTGCCTTACAAAAATTCCCCTATTTCAACCAGATGACCATAAATGATATCACTCTCCTGCAGCTAACACAGAAAGATATAGACTGAATGTTGCTTGAATGCGACCAAAACCCAGGACCATTTGCTGCTATGCTTTGTGCTGCAATGATTCCAGACTACTTGCTACTGGCTTGGCGTGGTAATGTGTCCTACTGTGGAGGACAAAATAAGGCTGCCCTCCCCAGAAACCTTCTGCAAAGGCTTTCAGAGTACCTCCAGGAGAGCTTCATGGAGATGTCCCTGGAGGATTCCCACTCCATCCCCAGACACATTAACAGACTTTTCCAGTAGCTGCATCCCAAGTCTTCAGAGCAAATCAAACATTAAACGCTATTGCTTTTAATCCCTGTACTGTAGTTACAAATGTGCACTCACCAGAGGGGCCTTCTCCACCTTCAGGGTCAGGGATCCCGCACTGGGAAGGTGTTGGCTCCAGGGTGATGAAAAGGTCCTGGCTGCCAGGGAGAAGGGATTCACTGCTTGCCTATTGCACATTCTCTTCCTCCTCATCTTCCTCATCCACAAAATCCTCCTCCATGTTGCGTGAGACTTCCCCCTTGCAGGTGTCTATGGACAGTGGTGGGGTAGTGGTAGGTTCCCCCCCTAGAATGCCATACAGCGGATCATAGAAGCAGCATGTATGGGGCTCTGACCCAGAGCGACCGTTTGCCTCCTTTGTCTTTTGGTAGGCTTGCCTGAGCCCCTTGACTTTCAAACAGCAATGCTGTTGTAGCCTTTGTCCATCATGCCCTGTGCAATTTTTGCATATACATTACCATTTCTTCTTTTTGATCGGAGTTCTGCCTGCATAGATTCTTCTCCCCATACACCAATGAGATCCAGTTTCTCCCATTCACTCCATGCTGGAGCTCGTTTGTGATTCTGGTGGGACTTCATGGTCACCTGTGCTGCTGAGCTCGCCACACTGACCAAACAGGAAATGAAATTCAAAAGCTCCCGGGGCTTTTCCTGTGTACCTGGCTAATGCATCTGAGTTGAGAGTGCTGTCCAGAGCGGTCACATTGGAGCACTCTGGGATAGCTCTCGGAGGCCAATAACGTCAATTTGCATCCACACTACCCTAAATTTGACCCAGCAAGGTCGATTTTAGCGCTATTCCCCTCGCCAGGGCAGAGTACAGAAGTCAATTTTAAGAGCCCTTTAGGTCGACGGAATGGGGTTGCTTGTGTAGACACATTCATTATAAAATCGACCTAATGCAGCTAAATTTGATCTAACCCTGTAGTGTAGACCAGGGCTAAGATGTTTAAAGGTAATTGATAATGAAACGGATTAAACTGGGTTTTGTACCCAATAGAAGGTATTTGGCAAAAGCAGCAGAATTTTATGCTGTTGTGATTTAAAATAATCTGTACTCATAGGAATGTTGAAAAATTAGTTAATTAATGAGCTCTTTTTATATTTATATATTACACACACACACATTTTGTCCAAATTGTCTAATAACAACCTAGTTGGCATATTCAGTAGCAAGATAAATTGGTGGGGGGGGGGGAATTAGATTTATAAAGACATAAAATCTTCAGAAAGAATCTTATATTGGCAGGACAATGAACAAAGGGACTAAAGAGGTCAAATTCTATGTCTAATGTCAAAGATTGCAGTCCTAGGATCATAAACAAACATATAACTCTACAATATATAAATGCATTTACAGTATTGCCCTTGAATATGTGAATAAACCATAAGTGACAACAGATTCTTTTAACAAATTAAAAGTTTAAATACCTTATCCTCTGCCTGGTTTAGCCCTCTTTTTAGGTCTTCCACCTGACTTCTCAGCTTCTTAATCTCATCCTCATGTTGTTCCACTCTCTTGTTTGCATGCATCAGTTCCGCCACTTTATCATGATACTGCTTGTTTAGCTTGTGGTGTGCATGCTGCAGCTCAATGAGCTCCTTTTAAAGAAAAACAATACCGTTCAGATACTAAAATACAGTTGGGCACTGAAAGAGCTTAGAAATCTTCTTAAAGGAAGCTTTCTACAGAGAGCCTGCTATGGCCGTTGAAAGTCTTGCTTATAAAAAAATTGGTTAAGTGTATTCCAGTTAATGTTAAGTCTAACAAGAACAATTTTGCATTTTCAGGTGAACTTAAAAGTGTAGGGACCTATTCACATCACTTCACAAAAAAATATAGGGAGGGCAGATCCTCAGCTGGTGTAAATTGCCTTTATATCATCACCAACACCAATGGAGCTATAAAAATGTACACCAGTTGAGAATCTGGTCCAGGGTCTTTTATCACAGCATTGTGACTGCAATGTGCCGCCACTGAGGAAGAAAATAGTCCCTTCAGTAGAGAACTGTGAGAAATGTCAGGGCTATCTGTGGCTTTCTGAGGAGAATTGCTGTGGAAAATTACATGATATTTTATCAAAAGACAGAGGTTGTTACAGTTAAACTGATGAAGCTTCCAAACCATTTATCAAAACCCTTTCAGTTCTCATTTCAAGGTAGATGAAACAAATATTAAAATAAAGTTAATCTGTTTCTGGAACTTTTTAAAAAGTAAAACAAATCTGTGTTTTGCCCTTGCCAACTCTTAAATTAAATACACATTTTCATAACTTGTTAACCTCTATCCTAAGGTAATAATCATTTGGTAAAAAATCTTAAGAGTGTGAAAACCAAAATGATAGCAGGGAGATGCAACTAGTTGTAAAAGTTAGTGTAGTCAAGACAAAATGTTTTACATTTGAAAGTAGCAGTGTGTATAAGAGCTACCTTGTTTGGAATAAGAAATTGAATATAAAGAGATAATTGTTATTATTACTAATTTGTATTGTGGTAGTGCCTGAAGTCCCCCGCCCCACTGTGTTAGGCACAATACAAATAAAAAGAAAGACAGTTCCTACCCTGAACACTTTATAATTTAAGTAAAAGTACATTGTAGCCTAAGTAGATTGTGAAGAAATTTGAATCATCAACTGAAACTCAGGACACTAGTGGACACCTAGTCTTTGGTTTGATCATCTATAGCGAACATTAGGGCTTCTGGTTTTTTGGTGTTTATTAATTTCATTTTTGTGGTTAATTTGGGCTTTTGAGGGCTTTCTCTTCATATACACTGGAATAAGTAATGTATATTCTATACATTACTCATTACACTCACCTATACTGTCATAAGTAATCTTTTGATAATAATAACATATGGAGATATACCTATCTCATAGAACTGGAAGGGACCCTGAAAGGTCATTGAGTCCAGCCCCCCTGCCTTTGCTAGCAGGACTAAGTACTGATTTTTGCCCCAGATCCCTAAGTGGCCCCCTTAAGGCTTAAACTCACAATGCTGGGTTTAGTAGGCCAATGCTCAAACCACTGAGCTATCCCTCCCCCCTCACACTTCCCTAGCATGCTTTAATGTAGTACTGTCTCAAACAGCACTACATTAAAGTTCACTAGGTAACCTTTGGTACACACTAGCAGGGTTTACATGGACCAATTAATGTGCAACACATGAGTGTGCTTCCGAAATCATACCCTCATGGTTTTCATTAGTGTTCCATGTAGACAAGCCCTTAAATACGATTAAGCACTTTCTGTGTTTTTCTGGCATCTATTGGATAAGAAAAAAAAAGAAATTTGCATTTTTCTTCTTTTTAAACTTGTTCTCTTATTGGGGGTGCTATATTGGTGTTTATTGGTAAACACAGAAAATCAGAAGCCCTATGAATATTTCAATATAATTAGCGTTTATAGTTCTTTTTTAGAAAAAGTCCAAAAGCCCTAAACATCTGCTTCAACTGCTATACTTTCCTGCCTCCCTGGTTCCCAATTTATTCCTGTAAAAGTAAGGCCTGCACAGTTAGGTGGACGCAAGACAGCTTACATCAGCCTAGCTGTGGATGTGTCTTCACTTAAATTTGGCTCCTGCCAACATAAGTGCCTCACTATGCAGATTTAATAATATGACCTTCATGAGTGGCGTAGAGTCATGGTCAATATACTTCGGTCAATGCAGTGAGAGTGTAGACACTGAATTACTTATGTCAACCATTACTGTCCTCCAGCACCTGTTCCACATTGCCCCACACTGACCGCCCTAGTCATTATTGTGAATTCAGTCTCCTTCCCCCGGCACCTTTTAAAGCAAAAAACACGGTTGGTGTATATGTACCTGAAATGGAAATGACTGTTCTTTCTCCTTCATAAGTTCTGTTCCTTTAATTTACTAAGTTTTAATTTTTTCTTAAATTGCTTGGTTCATGTTAAAGATTAATTTTATTCCAAAAAATATAATTTTATTCTGAATTAGTTCCTAGCATATGTTGGCTGTTGCTGAGCAGGTCTAACAATGACCAATTATCTGTTACTGCACTGTATTGCACTATTCATAATGCCACTCACAAAAAATATTAAGAGGTGCATTGACAATGTAATATTCCTACATGCACAGCAATCACTACAAGATTCGTATCAGGTTGCAAAAGAACAGGGCCAGGTAGAGCACATTTCTACAACACTCACTAGTCTGGCTCACTATTAAAATGGCCTTTCAAAGACTCCCTGAGCTGTGTAGTTCTGCAATGATCTCTTCTACTAAACCTTGTTTCTGACTGTTCAAATTAAGCTGACAGCTGCACTACTTCCAACCTGTTGGAAACTTTTCCTCTTTTGGTTCACAGATATTATGCAGGACATTGGGATGTTTTTCTCACCGCGGTCCGATCTTGTAAGTAAACAATGCCGGCAACCCTTCAAATGACCAAAGACATATTTAACTGTCATTCTACACCTGCTGAGCCTGTAGTTGAAGCGCTCTTTGGTGCTGTCGAAGTATCCAGTGTACGACTTCATGAACCATGGGAGCAAGGGCTAGGCTGGGTCCCTGAGGATCACTATTGACATTTCAACATTCCCAATGGTAATTCACTGGTCAGGAAAGAAAGTCCCTGCTTGCAGCTTTCTGAATAATCCTGTGTTCTTTAAGATGCATGCATCATGGATCTTCTCTGACCAACCCACACTGATGTCAGTAAAGTGTCCATGGTGATCCACCAATGCTTGCATAACCATAGAAAAGTAGCCCTTTCTGACGATGTACTCAGGGACAAGGTGATCCAGTGCCAAAATAGGGATGTATGCACCATCCATCATCATTGCTGTAAAACCATTCATTATGTCTGGCACATTGCCAAATCTTCTGTTAGAGATGGTGGGCAGCAAGGAGAGACACATGGGTTTGTGGGAATTTTGAAAAGAAGGCACACAAATTATGAAATCTAGATGAAATTATGGGATGGAGAACACTGCATTACGAGAAATTGACCCCATGCTTCCAGTCACCCCTGTGCGACTTGTTTCTGCAGGAACTTCCCAAAAGACCCTGCACTGGATGGTGATGAATTGCACAATGGGATACCTACCCATAGTCCACTGCACACCGCTGACACAAGAAGCTAAATATTCACACTCACAAGTGATGTAATAACAGTGGCATGATGTAATGTAGGTCAACACAACTTAGTAATGTAGACGTGCCTAAGTGTCAAATTATTAGTAGCAAATGATGATGGCAATAGCTGAACATGCCCACCGTGAACTAGCTTTTCCCAGAGTTATGCATAAAGCCAGTGTGAGTTGACTGATCATGTAGTTAACAACTGCTGTCTTTTCTCTTGCAGCTTAATATTATAGCTCTTCCCCCTCCCCTAAAAAGCATGCTGTTAACATCATGTTATTTGTCCAATTAGACCACATCATTTCCCTTTTTTAATCAATCCACTGTAATTTTCTTCCCCAGATGCTAGCAAGTAGGTGCCAGGTTAGCCTATCCTTATGCAGACTCATTGTGGTGCCAGAGACGAAAAGGCATCTCTTTTAAGTACAGGAGTCCTCTGACACTGACAGCAGGTCTCTGATATCAGCTATGTCATATTCTTTATTAAAATATAGCATTTCTGAGGTTGGTGACTAATATTATTGCTTTCGTAGAGTCCCACAAAATATGTCTGTTCTCAGGGCATGAATGTTACAGTTGATTATTAGGAGTCCTTTAGTGGCATGTACCATAAGCTGCTGTTTCTGTTTGATGTTTTACACAGTTGCCTTCATTTTTACCTCGGATATCTAAAAATCACTGGTTTCTAACTTTGTGTGCAGATGTAACTGGAAGCCATCCGAAGTCTGAGATGCAGATAAAAGGCCAAACAGCTAGTGACTAGAATCCAAAATAAGGAGGTAATGATCAAATAAAGGTTCTTGTTGTTTTGTTCACTAAACTTCTTCCAATGAATCCTGGATGTTAAAAGATCTAAAACAATGTCAGGTAATGCTTTTAAGAAGCTACAGTCTTTCCATTGCTCTCAAAACCTTTATTTTTCCATTTCCCTCCCCCAAAATATGTAAACTAATTATCACTGGCTAAAAATGGTATAACTCGGGTATCAGCTATAGTGATTTAAAATCATCATTGTTGTTCTGTAGACAAACACAAAGTGACTTCAGGATACTGACTGGCTGAGATACTTGTTCTGCTTTTGCAGAGTGAACTATTGGTATATTTTAGTAGACTTTGTGAATGTTATAAGATCTTGAGTAGTCACAAGATACATTGGATGATCCAAACACCAATCTCAGAGAGCCAACACTTCCCAACAGAGTGTCTGAGAATGTGTGTACTCTTGCTTAAACGGGTTCTTTTCCCAAACTGTCCACTGCAATCCTGAAGCAGCCAGCTACACATAGGCAAGTATTTCACTGGTGCATAAAGCATGCTGCCCACCAGGCACTCGGGGAAGAGTTGGTGTTGTAAAGAGGCCAAAGGGAAAGACGTTTTATTGGCAATGATAGTATCTTACCCCCTCTTTATGAGAGGGACCTCTGAGAAAAAGAGATGGGGAACAGGAAGTTAGAGTGGTCATAGAGTGGAATTGGATTATGTATCCATACTGGATTATTTCTAACATCCACTAAAAAAAAAGTGGACAGGGCAATCCTTAAAGGGAAGAAGGGTTTTCTTTCCCCTGATGGCCCAGACAAAGCCTCACCACCCAAGAGGGCATATGAGAGATCCTAGCAAGTGATTACTCCTGTCCACCCACTAGGATTGCTGTGCCAAGCTTCTAAAGCCTCCGCAAGCTGGTTCCTTATTTGGCTTCTCTGACATATTTCCTGGGCACTGACTCTCAGAAATGGGGCTCCTCAGCCCATCTGTAATAAGCCCTAGGACCAGTACTTACCTCATAGATACCCCAGTTACTTGAACATAGTAGTTTCCACCCAGAAGGTGTTAAGCTTCTGGTTTATAGTTCAGCTTTCTCAGGGGCAAAAAGCAGTTGTGAAGCAGTCACCACACATTCATACACCTTTATGTTTAATCATACAAAGCACAAGAGTGTACAGATCATACAAAACAATAAAAGCTAAAGTCTAAGTCCCTTGGGTTGTCCAGAGTCCTGGGGCCCATCTGGGCTCAGGAAAGCCATTATAAACCCCTGATCCATAAGGCTGCTACATGGTGTGTGACCTCTTCCTCCTGAAGCCTCTTACCCAGCTTCTCTGAACTTTCTCTCTCCTGTCCCATGCTGTCTCTACCTGTCTGGGTCCCCTGTTCCTGTATGTTCCTTGATTTAAATCCCTCCTGGTCACTGTTCTCTTGTTGTATTCCTGGCAAGTTTCCACTGCTCCTACCTTTCTCCGGTCCTTCAGAGGAGTTAGCTAAATTGGTTTTCTAAGGGCAGCTCATCTATTGGCCCAGATATTTGCACCTGAATAGGGTCGTTGAGGCCTAAGCACCTTCTCATGTGTCTGTCTGGTTCATATCTTTTTCAGGGTTTATCGGTAGTGGTGGATCCACATACATGCAGGTGTTCATAACACGGCAGTTTTTTATAATATAATATCTTAGGGTATGGCTACACTTGGAATTTCAAAGCACTGCCGCGGCAGCGCTTTGAAGTGTGAGTGTGGTCTGAGTGGCAGCGTTGGGAGAGAGCTCTCCCAGTGCTGCACGTAAACCACATTCTTTACGGGTGTAGCGTGCAGTGCTGGGAGCCGCGCTCCCAGCGCTGCCACCCTGATTACACTGACGCTTTACAGCGCTGTATCTTGCAGCACTCAGGGGGGTGTTTTTTCACACCTCTGAGCGCGAAAGTTGCAGCGTTGTAAAGTGTGAGTGTAGCCATACCCATAGTCTCAATTAGATTTCAGAAATTTTACAGACAGCTCCAGTGGAGAGGGTGGGAGGAGGAAGTATTCTTTTGGCTCCAGTACCCTTTGTCCCCTCCTCCACCAGCAGATAACTGCGGTATATAACTTTTTTATTATTGTTGTTATTTATTCTCTTTTTGCCCCCTTCCATTCTGGCTAACCTTTGACCAAATTCTCTTTAACAGTTGTGAGGTTACTCCAGCTTTACACTGGGGTAACTCAAAACTGGCTCTTTAATAAATGAACTGTATTACTTTCATAAGACTGATGTCGTGAGTATGAGGTTTATTTTTTCACAAAAATTATTTTGATTTTTGAAAATAAAAGCACCTAACTTTAGAAGTTGGAACAGGCACTAATAAAGTCAGCATCAAAACAGCTGATAGGACTACATCTTTGCAGCAGTAACAATGAATATGGAAAGAAAGGAAAAAGGCAGAGGTTGAATAAATCTGACAAAAAGACTGCTTGAGAAATAATTGTTGGGATTTGGGGGCTTTTTTAAAAAAAAATCTCTTGAGCAATCTCTACCCCATTATAATTGTAGGAACTCCATTTACAGCAGGAGTCGGCAACCTTTCAGCAGTGGTGTGCCAAGTCTTCATGTATACACTCTAATTTAAGGCTTCGCGTGCCGGTAATATATTTGAATGCTTTTTAGAAGGTCTCTCTATAAGTCTATAATATATAACCAAACTACTGTTATATGTAAAGTAAACAAGGTTTTCAAAAATGTTTCAGAAACTTTATTTAAAATTAAGTTAAAATGCAGATCTTATCAGTTTACTGTGATCCTTGCCCTTGCTTTTCCTTGCTGAGTTTTCCAATATCTGGTGGAATGTATTTAGATACTTTAAGCTGCACACAGGCTTCTGAGTTATAAATTGATAACCGGTTGGCAGGAGGTCAGTGGCTGGAACCCCAGATCAGCAGTGAGTGGAGCTGGCGACTGATAGGGCTGAGAGGGCCGGAAGCCTGGACCCTCTCTGCAACTCCAACTGGAAGCAAGGTGAGTGGGGCTGTGGAGGGGACCCCAACTGGCAACAGGCCAGCAGCAAGAACCCCAGAGCAGCAGCGAGTTGAGTGGCTCAGCCAGCCACAGCTCTGGAGTTTCGGCTGCTGGCTCCTGCCAGCTGGGGTCTCAGCCTGCTGCCAGCCTGAGATTCCATCCCCCAGGCCAGTAGCTGGTGCTGAGTGGGACTGGCAGCGGGACCGTGGCTGGCAGGAGCCGGTGGTGGAAACCCTAGAGCAGCGACAGGCTGAGCAGCTTAGCCTGCCGCTGCTCTGCAGTTTCAACTGCTGGCTCCTTGCCAGCTGGGGTCTCAGCCTGCCTCCAGCCTGGGGTTCCTTCCCCCAGGCCAGCAGCAGGCGTTGAGTGTGGCTGCAGTGGGGAGGACCCCAGGCTGTCAAGGGGCCAGAAGTGAGGACCCCAGAGCAGCGGCTGGCTGAGCAGCTCAGTCCACTGCCACTCTGGGGTTTCCACCACGGCTCCTTGCCAGCTGGGGTCTCAGCCTACTGCCAGCCTGGAGTTCCTTCCCCCAGGCCAGCAGCGGGTGCTGAGTGGGACCCCAGCTGGCAAGGGTCCAGCAGCGGGAACCCCAGGGCGGTAGCATGCTGAGCAGCTCAGCCCACTGCTGCTCTGGGGTTTCCACCACTGGATCTTTGCAGCTGGGGTCTCAGCCTGCCTCCAGTCTAGGGTTCCTTCCCCCAGGCCAGAAGCAGGGGTTGAATGGGGCTGCGGCAGGGGGTACCCCGGCTGGCAAGGGGCCAGCAGCAGGAACCCCAGAGCGGCGGCGGGTTGAGCGGCTCAGCCTGCCCCACGTACCATCAAAAATCAGCTTGCGTGCCATAGGTTGCCGACCGCTGATCTACAGTTATAATCATTATGATTGGGCTGTTTTTGAGAGAGAACCTAGTTTGCACACAAATAATAATACATGGTACAACAATAGCTATAGAAGAACTGCACTTCTATAACTGGGTCTGGCTTGACTGAACCATAGCCTTGTTACACTTCAGCTGGACTTAATAGAGGACATGGGCAAGAAAAGTTACTCTGACATGGAAACAAGTTGATTAAAGTACAATGTGTGTGGGCACTATAAGCAAATGTGTTTATTTGAAAGTTAGTTGAAGACATCAACTATCGTTCAAAAAGAAGCATCTAAGATGAATGCACAACAAGATTACATGACGTTTTATAGAAAGAAGTGGAATAAATTGGGTACCATCTCCAAATTCACCCTAATCTTATTGAAGCTGTCATCATAGCAAAGAATAGTAGAATACACAGAGAGCAGCATTTAACAAATTCACATAATAAGCAAAAAAGCAAAATGTGTGTTTTGCTGCAAGTGGCAAAAAATTCAAAAGACATAAAAAAATTCCCTTCAGAAGAAACAGTCAATTATATCATGGCCTTCCCTCAGCCACATTTTTCTCTACCCCAAGGAACCTGCCCAGTTCTCTTGGAAAAAATCAGGAATAGTTTGAACTTTCTTAAATGTTCCTAAGCCCTAGTGTAAAAAACTGAACATATTTTTCGATCTCAGGCATAACCAGTGATGACTAGAGAGAAATAATTACTCTGCTTGTTTTACATATGATATTCCTGGTAAAGCAACCCATGGTATTCTTTATCTTTCTCACATTCTCCCCTTCTTGGGCTGCATTACCTCAACAGTATACTTAAAGAATAGTGTACACTTCATCATTCATTGCCATGTAAAACACTCTACATTTATTAGATGTCCTTTTTGCACACTTTATTTTACTAATATCACATTGTATCTTTAAAACTAGCTTTCGCAGTATTTCTTATCATTTCATTAGACCACTCTCTACTTCATCCCGCAACTTGTCAATAATAATAATTTAAAAACAGCCACAACCACCAACAGCACCACGTAGTATGGGACCCAGAAGAATTCAAGCAGGATGTCAATACTTCTTCCCACTTGATAGTTAGCCATCTTATCTACGCACTTTTAATCCAATTCTGAATACACGAGTACTAGTCAAATCTCATTTACATCGCTCTAGTTTCCCCAATAACAGTGACTTGTTGAAACTCCACTCTGTTTACTTTATCTACTCTAAGATAGATATCATATCAAAGAAAGATGTATTGGATTTTGTTTTTTCTTGATGAAACCAACTGTGTGCATTCAGACATGCCTCACCTCAACTTTCCCCTAGAATCTAAATCATTTCAAAATGACAGTTTTATTAGTTGTCTTAGCAATTTATCAGACACTGAACTTAAATGCCGTTTGCAATTCTCTATCAGTTTTATTTAGGATTGTGTATTCAGATTATGCAGAGTCCTGAACATAGCAGATTATCCCAACATTTTTGTTTACATTTTTCATCAGCTTTTCTAATGCCTCCAGGAGAAAATTATACCAGGAAGTCTAAAATAAGCAGAGATCTGATTTTCAGCATGTTTCTACCATTTATGAACAGAAATGCTTTAAGACTAGAATTTTTTTTTTACCTCACTTCCATAAATGGCTCCCTCAGGTCCTAAAAAAAGCATAGAAAGTATACCTCCACTAACATCCTTTAGTGTAGACTGTACAAACACTTCTAATTTCTGTGCATCTTCAAAAAGATACTATAAGGTTTGCCTGTAGAAGTATTCTGAGACGTTCCTGATTGGCCCATGAATAAAACTAACAACTGTGATTCCAGTACTACTAGACCTTAAGGTAAACTTCATCAGATCCTGCTTATTTGAATAAAATATTGAGCAATCTAGGTGATCTTTATTGTGTTCCTTTCTGAACAGCCTTGTGACTTCCCTTCCTTCCTGGCAAACTCTAAATACAGAAGTAATGTTATATTTCCAGAGTATAGTAAAACAGCTATTAAGCACTTCAGCATGCTCCTTGTTATGCTGTTTGCTCTCCTTTCCTTTAGCTGCTGCATGGCACATGAGACTACCTTTTGTGCAAACTCATATGGATTTACATCTCAAATATTACTTTTCTACCTGATGTACTTTATTTGATCTAATAATACAAAATATGAGTAACTTTTCTGATACATTTAATCTAGTATATATTGCTTGTCTTGTGAGGAGAAAAACAGATCAGTTTGAACGGATGTTGTAAATTCTCACCAGTTTATGAAATCCTTTACTAGGTCCAGAGATTCTGAGGCAAACTAAAATGATATGGCCTACCTCTGAGGTGCTATTAGGGAAAGAATAACTTACAGAATAAGCTTTGCACGACAAGTAGAATCAATCATTTTTACTATTATAACCAAGACAAAGTCCCATTAGAAACTATACCACCCTTGCAACCAACTACTTTAGATTTTTATATAGTTGGTGCTCCCAATATTCGAGTACTATGTTTCAAATCACTTCCGTAAATCTAATTGATTTAATAAATTCATACTTAAATTGTTATTCAATGACTTACTCTACTCTTCAGCAGTTTTACAGTATTATGCATACAGTAGTACTAGAATATAATTAAAGGCCCTATTCATTGAAGATAAATTCTTGTGCCACTAGGTCAACTGTGTTTTTTGTCCCTTTTTCTAGTTAGAACATTTCTGTATGAAAAATTACTATGGAAAACTGGAAATTAATAAATCCTTGGCTATGGACTGGCCTGTACAGGAGTCATATACAAATATGAGGCCATGACAAACATATACATTTATCATATGAACATAAAAACAGTACTTCACGGACAAATCTATAATATCCCATTAACATGGAATGCATGTCCACAGCTACCATTTACATGAAGGTTATTCAGGGAAGTGATCCACTAACTCATCGTTTTTAAAGATGATCTGGATGTTAAAAAGCTTAAGGAACTTTGTATATGAAAATACAAAATCACACTGGTTCAAATTCATGTCAGAAGGGTGACCATGCAGATGTCCTGAAAAGCCAGGAAATAATTCACAAAATACACTTTCTGAGCTGTGGAAATCCACATGTATGCATATAGCTGTGAAAGATAATGGATAACCATACCTATTTGTGTATCATGAATTCAGAGGATTACCAGAGGGGAATGGCTTGACAAAGTGTATTTAAAAGCCATTCAAAAGGGTTCAAAGCCACAACAGTCTTATGCAGATGCCAGAAGACCAAGCAGATAATACTAATTATTCAATATTATTTTTAGGTTTTTCTATGGCACTCAAGAGTAGAGGCTCAGAAGATCTCACGAACAATTTGTGCTGAAAACCACCCACTAAGTAGGGAAGTATCATCCATATTGAACAGATGGGGAAACTCAGGCAAAGAGTGGCTAACTGACTTGTCTAAGGTCACACACAAAGTCTGTAGCAGAGCTGGCTATAGTACCCAGATCTATTTATTATCAGGCCAATGCTTTGGCCATGAGACTGTCATCCTTCTCCATAACAGAGGATTTGTTCCAGCTAGGGGTTATAATACATCTTGTTAAAATGAGAAGTTGTAACCCCCAAGAAGATGCAGATTGTTATTTCCATACATGCAAGCAAACGATGTGCTACTTGCTCTGCAATTCCCATTTCATTGCTAGCATTGGTTGGAATGATGTCCTTGCTGATGTCTGCTGCCTAAAGGTAAGTACCAAGAGGGAAACTCTGGAACTAGTTCTACGTATGGGCAATGCAAAAGATTCACAAAACAGCTTGGCTCTGCTAGCAGGTGGTGAATACGATAGTTTAGTTGTTCTGCCTCCCATATGTTCCGCAAATCTCTGACTACAGACATCCATGGCACACATGATGAAATATTGTGCTTACATTTCTACTGACTTGTGAATATGTGAACTTTAGGGCAGGGATCAGGAGATCAAGGCCCCTCGGCTGATAAGTGTGCATCCTCAAGAGGCAGAGCAGTGACTGTGTATTACACAGTTCATTGCTCCCCACCAACTTGAGTTGCATTCATGCTGGCAGGGAAGGGTTGCTTTTTTCAGAGTAAAAATGAGGACACAGTCTATTTGAAGAAAGGGGGTACAGGGGAAAAAAACCAATATGAAAAAATCTGTCTAGGGTCCTCAAAAGTTTTGTGATCCCAGTTAGCTGCTCTTGTATATGCACTTTCAGTACCCTGGTGTTATGAATTAACATGAATATTCATATTTTGACCACTTAGGGTATTTGCCATTTATGGGAAGCAACATCAGTGTTACCCCAGTAAATGAAGTAACTTTTTGTAGCAAAATGCATGGAAACTGGAGGGAGGCGCATAGGTTGCAGGAGGGAAGAGACTGGAGGAGACATCAGACTGTGTGCACATGGGTCGAATGCCAGATGTAGCTCCAGGGATCTTAAATGGTGTTCTGAATAAAGAGCCAGTTTAATTTTTGAAGTATGGAGTCCTTTCATGTTATTACCCAGGATGTGGCACATGAAACACTCTTTATAAATGTACCAGAATACTGGAATATTTGGAGGAATGTTTCATTTGTGAAATGATGTTTATTTAAGGATGTGATAAATGAAGGGGGCATGGAGCTCCCTTTTATGGACACCCAGCCAGCCAGTTAGCTATAAAGTCCCTCTTGGTGGCTGCTTGCTTTATCTGTAAAGGGTTAGAACATCTCCCAGGTAAAGAAAAGGGAGTGGGCACCTGACCAAAAGAGCCAATGGGAACTAGAACTTTTTAAAACAGGAAAAAAGCTTTCCCTTTGTCTCTCTGTTGTTCTCTCTGGGCTGAAGAGATGGGGGCAGCTGGAATGCTATGTAAAGTTTGGACCAGGTATGAAAAATTCATCGTCCATACCTAGAAGGATTCATTGGGACAGGGAATGTTTAGATAGACGCAATTAGGGTTTTTTTTTATTTTTTATTTTCTGTAAGGCTTTTGGATTCCTCTGTGCTAACTCCAGATGCTTTTGTTTGCTTGTAACCCTTTAAGTTGAACCCCCAAGAAAGCTATTTTGAGGTCTTCATTTTTGGAATTGCTTTTTTAAAATCTAGCAAAAGCCTAAGTTCCAGATGTATTTTCTTTTTGTTTGTAATAAAATTTACCTTTTTTTAGAACAGGATTGGATTTTTGGTGTCCTACGAGGTTTGTGCATATGTTATTAAATTAGCTGGGGCAACAGCTAATTTCCTTTGTTTTCTTTCTCAACTTTTCCCTGGAAGGTGTGTGTGTGAAAGGGTTGAGGGTACCCCACAGGAAGGAATTCTCAAGTGCGCTTTTCTGGGATCTGAAAGAGGGTTTACATTTGGGTGGTGGCAGCGTTTACTAACTCAAGGTCAGAGAAAAGCTTTAACCTTGGGAGTTTAATACAAGCCTGGAGGGGCAAGTATTAATTTTTAAAATCCTTGCGGGCCCTCATCTTCTGCAATCTAAGTGCCAGAGTGGGGAAGTCAGCCTTGACAAAAGTTTTTTCTCTTACCTGTGGATAGAATTACAGACATGAGTCTCATAATCAAGATAAGCATGTTCCTAAAATGCCTTTGTAAACCACTTCTATATTAATACCAGATAGAAAAGTAGTAAATCAGAGACTAGTGGAAACAATGTAAGGTTAACTCTCATAAAAATACAACTGTCCAGGTTACTGTCTTGTAATAGGCTACTGCTGCGTTTAATCCTTTCTGGGCAATTGTGAAAGACTTATTTTTCAGAAAGAGAAAGAGAATGTTACTACTCTGCCATGGATGAGCAAATGAGAGAGTTTTGATTTATGCAAGAGAAAATCAATTACAGAAGCATAACTTTGTCTCTTAGATCAATATGGCACTTTCAATGTGCTCCAAATCCTACTGAAGTCCATGAGAGTCTTTCCATTTACTTCAATGGACTTTGGATGAGGCCCTTCCTGGATAAAATGTGACAATCCAGAATCCTGGATAAAATGTGAAATAAGAATACTGTCACCCTTCTGTCCTACTACTGACTCCTATTTATTGTTAGTATATACTTACATGGTTTTTAACTTTTTTTCCCTGTTTTGCAATGCTTATTTGTTTTGGAGCTTTCTCAGGACGCTTAATCCTACAAACTGGCTAATTAATAAATGTAGATCTTGATTTGTTTAATGCTATTACTTTAAAATGGAAATAAAACTAAATCTAGCTGCGAGTGCACTTGACAGGTGTAAATCCTGCTAACACTTGTAGTGCTTTATATTTTCAAACCGATATACAAACAGTACAAAAAGATGACTATATTTTAGGTTAGTCTCAGATTTGATTTTATAAGAAGAAATCATGTTCAAAATGATTTAATCTCAATCTCAACTATAGTGCTTTAGTACCATAAATCTGTCCAGGTGAATGAAGAGTGTGGGGACTTCATCTGTGGCTATGCGTGAATAGTTTATTATCTTTTTGATATTGTCACAGTTACTTTGCAGTTTGAAGGTGCTGATATTTTTTCTAGGCCAACCAAGTTAAAGTTCATAATGGTCTTATCTGGCTGTTAGCTAAACATTACAGATTACTGAGGCAGCAAAGAATGTTTTTGTGTTCTATAAAATTTGTTTTCAGTCATGCCATGTTTATCTCTGCATCTTAGAATGACACAGTATTCACGACAGCAGCAGGCATGCTGGCAAATGGTAGAATCCCACTTTGCTACTTTTCTGTTCTCTCTTTTTCTAATTGAAAATGCATGAGTTCAGCCTAGAGATATAATGATAACTCAATAATGCTCTAAGACACACACACACACAGAGCTGGATCTTTTAAATTCACTCTGTCCATCAGAAAGAGTGCCTTTTTACAGAAATTCAGTAGGTTTTATCCTTTTTGGCTTCAAGTCATTTGTAAGACAGGTGGAAAATTAAAGACTTTAGGAGAGATCATGAGATCACATGTGTACAGATGCCCATACACACTTTTCTTGGATGCTAGGATCACTACCCACAACAAACCTTAACCAAATACAAAATATATCAGATCAATTTAAATCTTTTGAAGAAAGCTCCTAAAGTCTTCTTGGCCATCAACATCATCTTCATTACAATCTTTGATGCATCTTCCACTCATTTTAGTTATTAGTCCCTCAAAACTTTAGGAATAATAAGAACCAACAAATCTTGTGGTGTGTTTGAAGGTTGTGAAGTGCTGGTTCTAGTGAACCAACACAAGGGAATTCCAGAGCCCAGGAATGCTCACAAGAATGCCCTAGACCATTTAAAGACTTGTAGGTCAAAGTAAACACGTTAACCATCACCTCGAATCTGTCCAGTTGCCAGATTAGATTATAGAGCCCAGACTGAAGAGATGGAGACATACATCTACATATAACCAGCAACCCGAAGACCTCACAATACACACTTCCTTAAGACCTACCTTATTTAACATTTTTATTAATGACCTTTGCAAAAAAAGTGGGAGTGTATTAATAAAATGTGCAGATGACACAAGGTTGGGAGGTATTATCAATATGGAGGAAGACTGGAATATACTACCACAAGATCTGGATAACATTGAAAACTGGAGTATTAGAAATGGGATGAAATGTAATAGTGCAAAGTTCAAGGAACAAATAAGATTTTTTGCTGTAAGCTGTGGATTTATCAGTTGGATGCAACAAAGAAGGAGAAAGTCCTGGGTGTATTGGTTGATCAAAGGATGACCATGAGCTGCCAATGTGATGTGACTATAAAAAGGGCTAATGTGGCCCTAGAGTGCATCAGGTGAGGTATTTCCAGTAGAGACAGGTAAGTAATAGTACCATTATACAAGGCATTAGTGAGACCGCATCTGGAATACCGGGAGCGATTCTAGTCTACTGTGTTTAAGAAAGATCAATTCAAACTGGAACATGTCCACATGTCCTCGGATGATCAGAGGAATGGAAACCTTACCTTATGAGAGGATACTTGGCTTGTTTAGCCTAATCAAAGAAGGCTGAGGGAAGATATGCTCTCTACAAGTACATAAGAGGGATAAATACCAGGGAGGGAGAGGAGTTACTTAAGTTAAGTACCAATGTGAACCCAAGAACAAATGGATATAAACTGGCCATCAGTAAGTATAGGCTTGAACTTAGATGAAGGTTTCTAACCAACAGAGGAATGAAGTTCTGGAACAACCTTACAAGGGAGCAGTGGGGTCAAAAACCCTAACTGGCTTCAAGAATGAGCTTGATAAGTTTATGCAGGATATAATTCCATAACACTGTGTAAAATGGCGTGTAGCCAATCTGCAACTACTAGTAAAAAAAATATCTCCAATGGCTGGTGATGGGACACTAAATGGGGAGGGCTTTTGAGATACTACAGAGAATTCTTTCCCAGGTGTCTTGCCAACACGCTTAGGGTCTAACAGATTACCATCTTGGGAATCAAGAAGGAATTTTCCCAGGTCAGATTGGCAGAGTCTCGGGAGGGTGGGGGGTTCACCTTCCTCTGCAACATGGAGCATGGATCAGTTGCAGGTTGAAACTAGTGTAAATGGTGGATTATCTGTAACTTCAAGCTTTTGAATCATGAATTGAGGACTTCAATAACTCAGCCAGAGGTTATAGGTTTATTACAAGAGTGGGAGGGTGAGGTTCTATGGCCTGAAATGTGCAGGAGGTCAGACTATATAATCATGATGGTCTCCCCGACCATAAAGTCTGAGTCCCTCTTTTGGTACTATGGGCAACAAAACAGAGAAACACCCAATACTGCCTTCTAGATCAGTGTTTTCAACCTGTGGCCCATGGACCCCTGGGAGTCTGCAAAAGATGTCTAAGATTTTTTTTGTTTTGTTGTTCTGTATCGACCTGGATACATGCAGAGGATTTATTCAATGTACTTGAAAGAAAACTGCATGGACAGAGGTAAATGCATTGGGATTTGCACTAGCGGTTCATATTCAATGACAGGCAGTATTTCAGGTTAATTGGAGCACCTGTAGTCAATTAAAGCCCTGTCTGGAACCTAATAAAAGCCCCTGCTTCAAGCAGTCAGGGTATATGAGGAAAGAGAGAGGATTGGAGTTTGGAGGTGTGTTGCTGAGACTTGAAAGACCAGAGAACCGGCGGAAGGGAGACCTTCCCCCAGCAGGGCAAGAAGACTCCCTCCCTCAGCATCAAGGACCAAGGGTAGCCCTACTCAAGGGGGAAGAGGGTAAGAAACCTCCAGGGGTTTCCCAGAGCCCTCCCACGCTTCCCTCCTCTAACACCTTCCCGGACTACTAGCAGTGCCCTCAGTGCCCCAAGAGCTGGTGCAAAGGGTAGTGTCTTAGCCCCCCACCAAGGAAAGCACAGGACCCACCATACCAACATCAGCCACTTTGTCACAGGTGTCAGTTAAAAAGTTATGATTTGCTAAGTATATTTATTCCATTTATATGCATGTATCATCTTTATATCTAATGTTATGACTATATAGATCTGTATCCCAAATGTGTTTGTTCCTGGGGTAACACTCACCATGTAAAATCTGCATTGAACCCATACAGCTTTGTGTTGATGGCCCATCAAAGGAAATTAACTGTCACAATGGGCCACAGAAGAAACTCATCCCACTCAAATGACTATTCCTGCAGATGCCTTAGCCTCCAAGTAGCCAATGGCTTGCTCCTGTGAATCAGCAAACTGTGTAAAAGCATATGACTGGCCCATGTGACCCTGGACTCCATCTTGTGCCTGTACTTATCCACAAACTATGCTGTGAGCTTTGTTTGAGACAGTAAAATTCCATCCACATGGGAGAGGAATAAAAGACCCTGGAAACATCTCAATTTTGTCTTCATTCCCTGCTTCATTTCTCTGGACTGAACTTTCTAATAAGGAAGTTCTAAACAAGGACTGATGACCCCCCAAGTTGTTTGGGTAATTTCCAAGAAAGACTTTTGCTTTATTCCATCACTGCTTCAAATCTGATATAAGAACTTTGCAATGACTTGTATATATATGATTTCATTAACCACTTTCACTCTCTTCTTCTCTCTTATGAAGAAACCTTTAGATTTTAGTTACTATAGGATTGGTGCGATTATTGGGTAAGATCCAAGTTATATCTTGACCAGGCTATGTGGCTGATATCTTGGGATCAAAAGAACCCTTTGTTTGATTAAATTTGTGTTCAGTAACCACTCATCATAAAGTCTAGTGTCTGGGTGGTGAAATAAGTGCTGGAATGCCTAAGGAGACTGCATTTTGGCTTGTTAACTAGAGTGGTGAGACAGAAGTTTACTTTTGTTACTGGTTTGCTATATCTAATGGTAAAATAACCACTAGTTTGGTGACACAGGGTTAGTTGTACATATTCAGAAAGTAGCCCCAATATTCACTGAGAACACTGTAGTATTCAAAGGGAGGCACTGGCAGCTAAGAAAATGCCAGGCAACCTGAAAAGTGTCTTGGACATGGCTGTGAAAATGGCTAACTTTATCAAAGCTCAATCACTGAACTCACATATATTTTTAACTCCGTGTAATGAAATGGGCAATGAACATGTGAGTTTACTTCTTCATACTGAAGTGCACTGGCTGTTGCAAGGCAATGTGCATCTGCATTTTTTCAAATTGCATTCAGAAATGCAAGCATTTTTTGTCACCATCCATTTGATCTATCTTGTCGCCTTGGAAACGAAGGTCATCTTGCTTACCTTTCTGATATTTTTTCATGCCTGAATGATCTTAGGACAGCAGGGAAGGAATGTAATGGTTTTCAACAGGCATAATAAAATTGAGGCTTTCATCAAGAAGCTTCAACTCTGGGTTTCTTGAGTAAGAGAAAAAATTGACACATTCAAAATCCTTGACAGATTTTTGGCTGAAGATGAGTTGACGCTGGATGGTGATATGAAAAGTGAAATAGAGGAATGCTTGGTAGCACTTAAATCTCAGTTTTGCCTCTACTTTCCTGAAATGCGCATTTAGAATGAGTGGATACGTAACCTCCTTGAAGCAAACTGAAACTCTAGATCCTATCTAATAGCTAAAGAAGAAGAGCAATTATTCCTCTTATCCTGTGATGGGGACTGAAACTTGAATTCAAGCAGGACCTTCATGCCTGATTCTGGTCAAAAATAAAAAGAGAATACTCTGATCTGACAGATAAGGACATTAAAGTATTGATGCTATTCACCACAACGTACTTATGTGAAAGTGGATTTTCAGCCTTAGTATCAAAGAAAAATTGAAACAAACTGAATGTTGAAGATCTAAGATTGAAACTGTCACCTATCCTACCAAACCTTCATGTGCTTTGTGCCAAGAAGCAAGCTCAACCATCTCATTAGAACTGATGATAAAATGGTGAGTTCATGATGTTGTTGTTGTTCACAACAGTTTGTCAGTAGACTGAGACCCCATTCACACTGGGCTGATATTCCATTTCCCACTGCAGTTCATTTCAGTTCAGAACATTTGCCCTTCAGTGTGGAAGCGCCAAATGTTTCCTGGAGCAATTTTAAAAAAAACATACCGAGGCCACCTTAAAATGTGTTCTTGGTACAGTTCACTCCTAAGCTTGGCTATTTGTTCTACATTGCAAAGTGTACTCAGTACACACTCAATGTGAAAGGAATACATGCTTAGGATGAGTGCACTTGACAAGTGTGCTGAGCTTAGTACATTTACAAGTGTCCCCAGTGTGAAAAGGAGATTTAAATTATTGCTAACAATAGATTTCCAAAGGAGTCTGCACTTCCACTCAAAATGTAGGGGTCCAAGAATGTAAATGTTAAAAACCATATCAAATACAATGCAGATCCACTCTTGGTGAATCCACAGACCCCTATGGTCTGCAGGTATGTTAGCAGCACCTCATGGTTGATAATTTCCAAGGCAGCTGACAGGTCCAAAAGAATTGTCATGTATACCTGATCTCTATTCGCTGCCAGGAGATAAGCACCATGTGATGGGGCAGTGCCCCATCCCCTGAGAAGAAAGGCTGAACCAGGCCGGAGAGGCTGCGCAGACCAGGATCCAATCAGCCAAGGCCTAGGGAGAGCCAATCAGAGCAGTGAAAGAGGCAGCCAATCAGGGCCAAGTTGATCCTATATAAGGGCTGCGTAGCAGAGGAGAAGTGAGTCACTTTCTGACTAGTGAGGGAGAAGGACTGGCTCCTGAGCCAAGGAGCAGCACCTTGGACAGAGCAGTGCTGGGCAGGCTTGGGGAAGTGGAGCGGGGCTCCAGCCGATATACCTGCCAGGCTGCGGACCTTGCTAGAAGAGGTTGAGAAGGTGCATAGGGCCAAAGAGGAAATGGCCCAGGGAAGCTAAGCAGGCAAGAGCAGAGAGAAGGAGAGCAGAGGGAGGCTGCTGCTAGAGGGTCCCTGGGTCACCCCCTTCTGCCCTTGCATTACCCCTGGCCACCGAGGAGACAGACCGCGATCCACCCCTGAGATGAGGGGCTAGACTCTAGGGTTTTGGTTGGCTACCAAGATGGGCAAACAGAAAGACTGCTGTTAACAATGCCCCCTGGAAGGGGGTGAGACAGAGTAGTGGGCACTGTCAGAGGGCAGTGTCCTGAAGTGGATGAAGACCCTCCTGAAGAGGACACTGCTGATCAGGGAGCAACTCGGGTCCCAGGACAGCAGAGTGGAGAGAATGGACGAGCTACCATGCGTCGAGGGTTCTCCTCAATGGTGAAGATCTAATTCCCGGAGAGACCAGCAGGAGGCACCAGCGGTGGTGAGTCGAACCCAATCCCACACCAATACAGTAATGCAGTACTATCTAAAACCTGACGGAATTAAAAAGATTGAGGACTCCAGGAACTGCTCGGGCTATTTCCTCAGACATACTTGATCATCTTCACCCAAAATGGGATCACAGAGAGTTTGTCTTAAGCAGAAGTCTAACAAACACTGAATCAGAAACTGGCACCTTCACGCAGGCATTAATAGTAATTTCCAACAATGACCCCACATCTCCCCGCTCTCTTTTACCAGAAAGGATGGGCATGGCTGTACCTCGTATGTAACCAATACATCTTCCAACACTGCCAGAGCCTTAAGTGTCACAACTAGCACCCAAACAGTGAAGATTCTACATTTATTCTACCTCCAATCCCTCCCTCCTCCACATGAGAACTTGCGCCAAATCCAAGTGAAATACCTGGAAAGATTTTGAAAACTACTCACAGTGAGACACTCACAACTATCAGAAGATGTAATCAGCCTAGATTAGTCACGATGTTAACTAACTACTGCAGCTGCACTAATTGAATTTTTTCTGTACTTCTTACACAGACACAAGATTTAAAAAAAAAGATCCTATTCAGAGCAGAGTTTGTGTCACTAGCATTTTAGTCATCTTCCCTCCCACTACAGGTCACATGTCATTTGATGATTGTGGAGACCCCCAAGCATGAAGTTAGCAAAGAGGGAATTTATGAAATGTTATCACAACATTCCCATCAAATTGACTGAGCAGTCTCTGTTGGTAAGACTAGTATTCTCAATCTTCTAGAACTCCTACTGTGGGCAGGTTGTTGCATACCCCAGGCTGAATTATCTTTTTTGTCTAAACTCCATGGAAGCATGTGTGAGGGTGGAGACAATATATATGCACTTCCTCACTCCCTATGCATATCCTAGACCTGTGGGGGTGTCCATATGGTCCAGCGGAAAAGCAAGGGTTAGTGGAGGCAATTCACACCTCACCATATCCCAGAGTGAGAAGAGAGATCCATGTCTGGACTGCAATCCAAGCCTATACTGTTGCAACAAAATTTGCTCACAAAATAAATGCTATCACTGAACACATTTGCTTGGCTTTAGATCTTATGCTGCTTCCAATGGTTTTAGAAAAGAAACCCATTATACTCATATCTGAAATATGCAATCAGTTGCTAGGTAAATAATGAGCTGATCATATACAATATTTTGGATTATTGATTATTCTATTATTAACAACAATTAAAGTGAGCCTTGTGCATGGATCTTGCTGAGCAGCTAGTTCATGTGAGGAAAAACTGCATGTAACAAAAGTAAATCATAATTCTGTATGATCTAAACATCCAAGATAAACAGAAAAGTAACTCTGCCGGCACTTGGTTATCTATTAGCTTTTGCTTCCTTATTAATACTTTGCAGTCTTATTCAAAGTGAATGCTGAAAATGCAAAAGATTCCGATCATTTTCTAAAAACACGTGTAGAAACAACCTGGGAATCCATTACCATTTTAAGCACAGGAGACTATTAAATCACTTATCATGCCATCTACTCACTTTCAATTACCTGTACTCTTTTTCAGAGACGTATAAACCCTCTAAGCATATAAAATAAGGCTTTGAGATTTTTTTAGTTGAATGACTTATTGATTTTTAGCATTGTTTGCATGTAGACTTCATTTGAAAGGCAAACAAATTAATGGCACACCAAAAATAAACCCAGAGAAAGAGTTTTTGATGTCTTTGAAACCTCAAGGCAGCATAATCAATAGAGAAAATGCACTGAAAAATATGGATTGCAAGTAAGAAATGTCTCTCAAATTACATAGAATTTACAAATAAATCTTTAAAGTGCAACACATATGATCAATTAAACATTCAACTCATCTTGAGCTTATATTTTCCTTGTCATCATATTTAGATAGAGCTATATTTTCTTTCAGTAACATTCTTTACAATGTTAGCTGTAGTAAATGAAATGATTCAATTAAGTGGCATCTAGATCACCACTATGGCTTTCAATTGCCATGAGCTGCTGCATGATGAGGACACATGAGCACTGACATCACAGATTGCTCCAGCCAACACACTAACGTCTGTTTCTATTGCCGTGTTCTGAGCCACTCATTTCAATGCTATCATCACCTTAAAGATTTTACTAGTTTGCTCTTGTTAAACAGAAGGGATGGTAACAAGTTAGTAGGATTAACTATCAAAGTCAGACAAGTCCAACCATGCATACACTTAAAGTGTAAGAAGCAGACACACAAGATATTCATAGGAAAAGGCCTCAGAAAACCCTCTGTTCCCGTTTTGATTTCATCTTTAAAAGATCCTGTAATCTGCATCAAATTAATTAAGCCAGTTTGCTTCTTTTACATGTATGAACATATGCCCTTGAGGTGGCTCTGCTGCCCAGAAACCTACAGCTATACGGTTTATTCTGAAAAGGGTGGAGTGTGGTTATTTTGCAGTTACATTTGAAATATGGCAAAAAAGTGTGATGTCATGTTGCAATTCAAGGCAAATGTTGAGATATCCTTCTATTAATATCTTAGATTGAGAGTTTCCACCACTGTGTTGCTATGCCAGCTCAGTGGTGGATAAAGAGTAGTGAATTTTTAGAGCATAAGAATTGTCATCACATATCCCCTTTTAATAATGGAATTATGCACATGTATCTCCCTTTGCTTGAAAGAAAATATACTCTGGAGCAGGTATATAAGGTATTCAGTACATCCCAAAATCCTTCTGTGATTGAATGGTACCATAAAATATGTGCTATTTATGCTAAACTATCTGTTTGATCTTGTGTTTAGCTGTGACACTCTAGGTACCTTTCCAAGACCTGAGGAAGAGCTATGTGTAGCTCAGAAGCTTGTCTCTCTCATCAACAGAAGTTGGTCCAATAAAAAATATTACCTCACCCACTTTGTCTCTCTACAGATCTATTGTCATTTGAGCAAATTCAACACATTGCGTTTATATGACTTTCATACCTCTCCCAAAGCATTTATTTTTTTCTCTGGGTTATTGATTCCAATAATGATTTCTGAATCCCCTCTGCCCACTATTCTCAACATCAATAATAGACTTGTCAACAAACAAATATTAAGATTATGGAACATAATAAAGGAAGGGGGAGATAAAGAGTGAGTGATCATGTTTTTTGGCAGTTAGGAGGAATTCCCCCTCCCCCAAGTGTTCATATCTCTCTGATTTCCCCTTTCCCAAACTTGCTGAGGAGAAAGAGGGAGAGAAAAATGATATACTGCCACTCAATCTCTTCTCCCTATCAAAATACTCCCTCTAAACCAGTGGTTCTCAACCTGTGGCCCATAGGTCACTTGTGGCCAGTCAGCATATAGCTATGGCCCATGTGACATCCTCAGGGCCATATGGTAGTGTGTATGGTATGTTGTGTGGATGTGGCCCTGTAAGCCGGTCGTACTGGGGTACGTCCCCCTCAGGTGCAGCAGGGAGCCAGGGCTGCTCTTTACAGGTTAGCAGTTCTACGACATCGGGCGCTTGACAGGGTCGCAGGACGAGAGAGAGTCCGATAACAGGGACAAGCCCGGAGCACAGCGTCTAAGCCCGGCCTGTAGGCAGGGCGAACAGCAAACAGTTCAGGTTCAGCTCCTAGTGTCAGGGCTGAGCAGACCCAGTCTATGAGAAGGCCTCCTCAGCCAGAGAGAGAGAGAGGGGGAGGAAATCTGCCACCCTTGGACGGGTGGCAGGGGGGACACAGGCCCTCCCACTCCACTGTGTCCCAGCCCGGGGCCCTAGCAGCGGCAAGGGTTCACTGCAGTCAGTGGGGAATCCAGGCCGCAACACACTGACATGGGTTCACAGTCCCCTGAAGCCAGACTAGGGTCGGCTACCCCCGGCCTACTTCCAGTTTTCCTCTCCCCCGGTACCTGTTCTCCGCTGGCGTAGTTTGGTGGGTCCCAGGCCATGGGTTCTTCGGGATACTGGGAGGCAGGATCCTCTCGCAGCTCCTCAGGATGGCGAGCGCAGGGCAAGTCAGGTTGGGGTTCCTCCGGATAGTGGGCCCTCGGCAGGTTCGGCTCAGGGTCCTCTGGATACCGGGCCCTCGGCATGTCCGGCCAGCGCTCCTCCGGGTACCGGGCCCGAGGCAGGTCCGGCCAGCGCTCCTCCGGGTAGTGCGGACAGGGCAGGCTGGGCACAGTGGGAGCTCGGGCCTCAGCGTCTGTCCTCTTTGGCGGCCGGCCCTCAACTGAGCTCTGGGGCCAGGCTTTTATACTTCCTGTCCCGCCCCTTGAGTTCCGGGGGGCGGGACAGGTGGCAGTGGCTCCGCCCACTGAGGCACCTGCTCTGGCTCCTCCCCCTCAGGTGCGGCAGGGAGCCAGGGCTGCTCTTTACACACACACACCCCCCAAGGCTGGCTCCCGGGTATCGGGGCCAGGCGTGTCTAAACCCCCCAGGCGGGAAAGGAAGTCCGTGTTGGTGTGTTCCTTCCTGGCTCGGTGGCGGACACTGAAGACATAGGGCTGCATCACCAAGTACCACCGTTGAAGTCTCATGTTGTTGTCTTTCATACGGTACAGCCATTGGAGGGCGGAGTGGTCGGTGACCAATGCGAATGGGGCCCCCAGAAAGTAGTAGCGTAGGGCATCACAGGCCCACTTCGCCGCGAGGGCCTCCGTCTCGACCACCGCATAGTTTCGCTCTCTCGGGAACAGCTTCCGGCTGATGTATAGGATGGGATGCTCCTCCCCGTCGACCTCCTGCGAGAGGACAGCGCCGAGCCCCTGTTCGGAGGCGTCTGTTTGCAGGACGAAGGGGCGGTGGAAGTCCGGGCTGAACAAGACGGGCTTGCTACAGAGGCTTGCTTTGAGCGATCGGAAAGCCTCGTTGCACTCGGAGGTCCACCGCACTTGTCGGGGGCTGTCCTTCATGAGGAGGCCCGTCAAGGAGGCGGCCATCGCCGCAAACTGGGGGATGAAGCGTCGATAATATCCAGCCATCCCCAAGAACTGACGGACTTGGCGCTTCGTGGTCAGTGGCGGGCAGGCCGCAATGGCCTGAACCTTATCAATGAGGGGTTTTACTTGCCCATTTCCCATGGTATACCCCAGGTAGGTGGTCTCCCGCCAGCCAATGCGGCATTTCTTAGGGTTGGCGGTTAACCCAGCCTCCCGCAAGGATCGTAGGACTGCAGCGGCCTTGTCCAGGTGGGTCTCCCACTGCCAACAGTAGATGACTACATCGTCCAGGTAGGCGGCGGCATAGTCATGATGCAGGAGGAGGAGGCGATCCATCAACCGCTGGAACATGGCGCGTGCCCCATGAAGGCCGAAGGGCATCCGCGTGAACTGATACAGGCCGGTTGGGGTGGCAAATGCGGTTTTCTCCCTAGAGGTTGGTTCCAGGGGAATCTGCCAATACCCCTTGCTTAAGTCCAGGGTAGTAATGTAGTGAGCTTCTCCTAATCGAGCCAGCAGCTCATCCACCCGGGGCATGGGGTAGGCATCAAACTTAGAGACAGCATTGATGCGCCTGAAGTCAATGCAGAACCGCTGGGAGCTGTCGGGCTTCGGAACCAGGACGACTGGGCTATGCCACTCACTTTGCGAGGGCTCAATCCCCCCTAACTCTAGCATTGCCTGTACCTCGTTGTCAATGATCTGCCTTCGGTGATAGGGCAACGGTCGGGTCGCAGCCCTGATCACCACCCCCGTCTCGGTCTGAATGCGGTGGGAGGCCAGGGAGGTACACCCGGGCTGTGCCGTGAAAGTATGGGGGAAGGCTTGGAGGAGGCAGCGGGTTTGATCGCGCTGCTCCTCCGTCAGCGTCTCCCCCAGCTGGGGTTCCTCGGGGTCCTCCTTAGGGGGCACCTGGGGCCCCAACTCCGGTTCCGGAGGGTAGAGAGTGATCAGTAACGCCTTTCGTTCCCGCCAGAGTTTAAGGAGGTTGACGTGGTAGCGCTGCAGTTTCTTCCGCCGGTCAGGCTGATGGATTTCGTAGGTAACAGGGCCCACTTTCCGAACCACCTCATAAGGGCCCTGCCATCGAGCCAGGATCTTGGACTCACTGGAGGGGAGGAGAAGTAGGACCCTGTCCCCAGGCTGAAAGTCGCGGGTGCATGCACCTCGGTTATACGTCTGGGACTGTCGTTCTTGGGTGGCCTTCAAATTGGCCTTGGCCAGGGTCCCTGCCTGCTTGAGATGTTCTTGGAGCTGGATCACGTATTTTAGGAACCCTTGAGCGGGTGACGGGGTTTGTTCCCAGGTTTCCCTCATCAGATCGAGAAGACCCCGGGGTTGGCGGCCATACAACAGTTCGAACAGTGAGAATTTGGTGGAGGATTGAGGCACCTCTCGTACCGCCAGGAGCAAGGGTGGGAGTAGCTGGTCCCACCGGCGAAGGTCCTCCGGGGGGAACCTCCATAACATGTCTGTTAGGGTTCGATTGAACCTCTCCACCAGTCCATCGGTTTGTGGGTGGTACACCGAAGTCCGCAGTTGTCGGATCCCCAGGAGCCTACACACCTGCTGTAACAGCCGCGAGGTGAAATTGGTCCCCTGGTCTGTGAGGATCTCCCGGGGCAAGCCGACGCGGGCGAAGACTTTGACCAATTCACCTGCGATGGTATGGGCGGTAATGCTGCGGAGTGGGATCGCCTCGGGGAACCGGGTGGCATAGTTGAGCATTACCAGAATGTATTGGAACCCCACCACGCTCTTGGGGAGGGGTCCCACTAGATCCATGGCCACCCGCTCGAAGGGGATCTCGATGAGTGGCATTGGGACCAGCGGGGCCTTGGGTGTCCTCGCCGGGATGGTCAACTGGCAGTCCGGGCAGGAGGTGCAGTACTCTTTCACCTCATGATGGATCCCCGGCCAATAGAAGCGTCCTAAGATGCGGGCTAGGGTCTTTTCCGGTCCCAAATGTCCCGCAGCCGGGACGTCATGGGCCAGCTTCATGACCGCCCGCCGATGACACTGGGGGACAAGGAATTGGGTTCGAGGCTCCTTGGTCTGTGGGACCCTTTCGACCCAGTACAAGTGGTCCCGCCGCAGCTCGAAGTGCGGCCACCAGGCTGCTCGATCTGGGTCGAGGATAGTTCCGTCTATGGCGGGGAGCTGCTCATACGCCTCACTGAGGGCGGGGTCCGCTCTTTGGTCCCGGTAGAAGTCTGTCGGGGCCGAGGAGTCCTCTAACTCCGTCCTCAGGGTGGTAGGGTCACTCTCCTCCGTTTCGTCGGGGTGTTCGGGTGGATCCGGCTGATCCTCCTCCATCTCTAGGGCCCCCTGGTCACCCTCCAGTGCTTCGGGGGTCTCTCCTTCTAGCGCCGGTACCGGCCTCGGGCTACCCCTGGTATGCTGACGGAGGATGGCCGGGAAGTCAGGCCAGTCCCGGCCCAGGATCCAGGGATAGGCCAGCCTAGGTGCGAGTCTGACGACCATTTGTCGGGTCACCCTGTTTATTGTTAGTTGGGCCCGGGTGCTGGGGTAGGGCCAAATGTCGCCGTGGATGCATTGCAGGCGAATGACCCCCAGGTGCGGATCTGCCTGGGGGCCAATGCAGTCGCTGATCAGCGTCTGTCCACAACCTGAATCGAGGAGGGCCATGGTCAAGTACCCCTCCACCACCACGGGTGCCGTAATCTTGGCTGGTTGGGGCCGACGGGCGCGAGACTCCCCGGAGCAGACCTGGCCAAACGCACACTCCATTTGGGGACAGTCTCTCTGAAGATGTCCTGTCTTGCCACACGAGAAACAGGGTCCCAAACCACCTCACGCTGGCCGGGGCGGAGCCCTAGGGGAATCCTTAGGAGAGCTCCAGCGTCTCGCCCGGGGTGCAGGAACTGGTGCTTGGGCTGGCCGTGCCATTGGGGCCGTGGCCCGGGCGGTCATTGCTTTTCTCTCGGGGTGGAGGCGCTCCGGCCCTGGTGGGGTTGCGGGACCAGTGGGGCCCACCGGGGTTTCCGCTGCCAGGAAGTCTTCCATCAGGCTGACTGCAGCCGCCAGAGTCGTTGGCCAATGACGGAGGACCCAGGCCCTTCCCCGCGAGGGCAGGATGTGCGTGAACTGCTCCAGAGCCACGTGTTCTGCTACCTCTTTGGAGGTTCACTGGTCAGGCTGTAACCATCGCCGGCAAGTCTCCCGTAGTTCCTGGGCCACCCATACGAGGCCGGGCCCCGGCGGGGTAGGTCAGGCCCCTGAATCGCTGCCGGAAAGTCTCCGTGCTCACGTCCAGCGCGTCCAGGATGGCTGACTTCACCTGGTTATAGTCGCGGGCGGCCTCGGCAGACAGGCCCCGGTAGACCATCTGTGCCATTCCAGTCAGGTATGGGGCCAGGATCGAGGCCCACTGGTCGGGGTTCCACCCCGTGACTGACGCCACCCGCTCGAAGGTGACCAAGAAGGCCTCGGGGTCGTCGCCGGGGCCAATCCTGGTCAGTCGTATCGGCAGGCGGGGTTCTTGGGTCCCATCGGGGCCTCCCAACGAGGGTCCCTCGCGGGGTGCTCGGCCCCGCGGTCAGGTCCTGAAGACATTGCAGCTGGAACTCCCGCTGCTGTTTTATCTGTGACACTCTGAGTACCTTTCCAAGACCTGAGGAAGAGCTGTGTGTAGCTCAGAAGCTTGTCTCTCTCATCAACAGAAGTTGGTCCAGTAAAAAAATATTGCCTCACCAACTTGGTCTCTCTACAGATCTATTGTCATTTGGGCAAATTCAACACATTGCGTTTATATGACTTTCATACCTCTTTATTTTTTTCTCTGGGTTATTGATTCCAATAATGATTTCTGAATCCCCTCTGCCCACTATTCTCAACATCAATAATAGACTTGTCAACAAACAAATATTAAGATTATGGAACATAATAAAGGAAGGGGGAGATAAAGAGTGAGTGATCATGTTTTTTGGCAGTTAGGAGGAATTCCCCCTCCCCCAAGTGTTCATATCTCTCTGATTTCCCCTTTCCCAAACTTGCTGAGGAGAAAGAGGGAGAGAAAAATGATATACTGCCACTCAATCTCTTCTCCCTATCAAAATACTCCCTCTAAACCAGTGGTTCTCAACCTGTGGCCCATAGGTCACTTGTGGCCAGTCAGCATATAGCTATGGCCCATGTGACATCCTCAGGGCCATATGTAGTGAGTCTATATAGTGTGTGGATGTGGCCCTGAGTAAGCCGGTCGACTGGACGTCCCCTCAGTGCAGCAGGGAGCCGGGCTTGCTCTTTACAGGTACAGCATTCTACGAAATCGGCGGCCTTGACGGGTTCGCAGACAGAGGTCGCACTGTAACAAGGACAAGCCGAGCACAGCGTCTAGCCTGGCCTGTACAGGGCGAACAGCAACAGTTCAGGTTCAGCTCCTAGTGTCAGGGGTTGAGCAGACACAGTCTATGAGCCCTGCCCTTAGAACAGCGAGGCAGCACACAGTTCAGGCTCAGCTCCTAGTTCAGGGGCTGAGCAGAACACAGTCATGAGCCCGGCCTTTGGCAGGCTGGGCAGGAACAGTTTCGCTCAGCTCTCCTAGTGTCAGGGGATGACAGACCCAGTCTATGAGAAGGCCTCCTCAGCCAGAGAGAGAGAGAGGGGGAAATCTGCCACCCTTGGACGGGTGGCAGGGGGGACACAGGCCCTCCCACTCCACTGTGTCCCAGCCCGGGGCCCTAGCAGCGGCAAGGGTTCGCTGCAGTCAGTGGGGAATCCAGGCCACAACACACTGACATGGGTTCACAGTCCCCTGAAGCCAGACTGGGGTCGGCTACCCCTGGGCTACTTCCAGTTTCCCCCTCCCCCGGTACCTGTTCTCCGCTGGCGTAGTTCGGTGGGTCCCAGGCCATGGGTTCTTCGGGATACTGGGAGGCAGGATCCTCTCGCAGCTCCTCGGGATGGCGAGCGCAGGGCAGGTCAGGCTGGGGTTCCTCCGGATAGTGGGCCCTCGGCAGGTTCGGCTCGGGGTCCTCCGGATAGTGGGCCCTCAGCAGGTTCGGCTCGGGGTCCTCTGGATACCGGGCCCGAGGCAGGTCCGGCCAGTGCTCCTCCGGGTAGTGCGGACGGGGCAGGCTGGGTGCAGCGGGAACTCGGGCCTCAGCATCTGTCCTCTTTGGCGGCCGGCCCTCAACTGAGCTCTGGGGCCAGGCTTTTATACTTCCTGTCCTGCCCCTTGAGTTCCGGGGGGCGGGAAAAGGTGGCAGTGGCTCCGCCCACTGAGGCGCCTGCTCTGGCTCCTCCCCCTCAGGTGCGGCAGGGAGCCACGGCTGCTCTTTACAGGCCTATATAACAAAGAGAGCTGCATATGCAGCCCACAATGTAAATAGGTTGAGAACCACTGCTCTAAACCGACCCAGTGAATGTTTACACATGCCACACACAGCCAGGGGGCTGAGAACTGATCCTTAGATCGGTGGTGATTATAATTGGTCAGAAAATACACGTCTAAATTAAATTTGGCCCAAAGATGTATCACCTGAGTGAGAAAAATAATCAGTTCAAGCACATGATTTCAATATCTGACTAAAAAGTTAAACATGTGCTTTAGTGCTTTGCTGAATTGGGACCCTGATCAGTAGGTAGGAGCAGGTCCCTACATGTTTCAGATATGAGAAAGCAGAAAGTCCACTCATCAGGTATGAAGCATAATCAGTATTACCAACTCTAAGAATTTGAAAATTGTGTGTCAGTCCCAGTCCCCCTCAAAAAACTAATAAGTTTGGCTTAAAAAAATCATGAGATTTTAAAATAGTAAATTTGTGGTTGCTTTTATTTGCTTTCTGGTTTTCACAGTTGTTAGTGTTCATATTTTCAAACTTTTCTCTGCAATCATAAGGACTAGAAAGTTACTTAAAAAAGGAAAGTGGAGATTTTACTTAAGGTACCTGACTGCAGAAGCTAGAGCTTTAAGAAATAGTATCAAAACATCACAAGTCTGAAGATCAAATCAGAAGCAATCATGGCAATAAGAACGGGGAGGCCATAATTTAAACTGAAATTAAACCTGACCTCCATTGTCATTGAGTCAAAATCTTCATGAGTTGGATCTTTGCAGCTCTTTCTTCTTTCACTATATTTACTTGATGGGAGAATCAGAACACATTGTAATTAATATGAATGAGGCATTCAAAACTGCTTGCTCACATAAATTAGAGCCAATATGTAGCCTATCTGATGGGAGATATTGGCCCACAGGGTAGACAGGTGCAGAGCAAGTTTCTTTCCTCAGAATCTTAATCCTAGCAAATACTCCTATCAGTTTAGTCCTGTACTTCTCCTAAAAGGATATCCCCAATCATGCCACACTCTGCTGTGGTTTTGTAGCATCAGAAGTAGGCTGACACAGGCCATCTGTAAAAGTCATTTTCTCTTAATACCCATGCCAAGTCCAGGTCTTTAAAAAAAAAAAAATGCAACTATGCTGCAAGTGAGGAGAAAAATGTGAATGAAAGTGAAAAGAAAACAGACTTCTAAACATATTTTGGCTGAAAGCTTTTCCAAAATTTATAATTGATGAAGAAATATTACAACAGAAGATGTCTTTTAAAGTGTTATTTAGAAACAATTTGGCCCATGCTCTTTACTTTTTGTATTATTAGGGACATCTGCATAAAAAACAGTAGCCTTCTGCTCCTGCTGTTTATTCCTCAGCAGAAGTCATAATCCTCCATTTGCAAATAGATCCATGAGAAATATCTGCAGCATAGCACCTGCTTTGGAGTTCACACATAAAATCAAAGCACCAGAGTCTCATTCTTTCAAGCCTGCCAATTTTTCATCAAAACAAGATGATTTTTTTTTAATTCAGTCTAAATGGATGCTAATAAAGATTAGATTTTTGAAGGGTGCATTGAAAAATATCTTATGGTCTCCTTAGTCACTAATTAGCTCAGCCTCCACCTGTGATCACAGGGGCGAAAAGCAAATTCCATTTGTACTTGTATATTAACTACAGGTGGCAAAAACTGCCAGATTTGTTTTGTGCTGGTTTCTTGGACCTAAACCAGCAGTATAATTTGAAGATGTAGCAACGCCATAACAAACACTTCCATCTCTTGGGTTTCAAATATCAAAGCTAGTTTTATAATTAGCCTGTTAATACATCTTACATAAAGAAATAATCCTTTTACTGAATCGACTTCAAAATCCATTCCAACTTGTGAAAAGTAGAGTAGAAGATGCATTGAAAAGACAAATTCAAAAACAGTAGTATTAAAACATATATAGTTAGAGTCTGGGTGAACCCCTTTTTTCATATGTGCAGTTATTTGTTACGTGTCCCCTGCCCAGACTCTCTGCCTGGGAACCTTAGACCTTAAAGGCACATTTTCCAATACCACAGGAATCAAGATAGTTCTAGAACATGCAAGGCATGTAGCTGGAAAATCAGGTATATAAACCACAGGGGTGGGATTTACACTTCCTTATACTACTTTACAATCTTTAACGTAAACAAGGATTGTTTTAGATTAAGATATTGAACTGAGACTCTAGAAAGCGGGGTTCAATTCATGGCTCTGCCGTAGGCTTCCCATGGGACCTGGGGCAGGTTTCTTAATCTCTGTGCCTCAGCTTCACACCTTGAAAATTGTGATGATACATCCCTGCCTCACAGGGATGTACTGCAAATTTATGTTTGTCAGGTGATCAGAGAGTGCAATGATGGGGACTGCCTCAGTACATAGTTATAAAAAAGGGCTGTGGGGGACAGATAGTGCTAATTTTTGTGAAGGCATTGTGTCTTCTAATAGGATAATATTGAAGTTGAGGGGGAAAATAAATGGAGGGTGTCCATGATAGCACCAAACAATCTGCATGACAGTATGAGGTCGTATAAACAGAGCTGGAGAGAAGACAAAATTACTGACTAGGATGAATAGGTTGTACTATTGCCTCACTGTAACAGTCAGCCTTCTTTGCTTTGTCCTGCTGCTGCCCAGTATTAGGGGCCGGGGGATGGAGGATGGAAAGTCAGACAAGCAGTCTGTTCCTCTGAAGATTTCTGCAGACTGAAAAGGTAGATCTTTGACCAGGAAAAGAGACCCTGCCATTTCCTCCAAACCAAACACATCAAGATGTTGTGATGGAGTGGGCTTGTAGACCATCATGCCTTGCCTTCTCCAAGAAAAGAGGAATAAGGTGTGTATACACTCACAGTTTTAGGCATACTAGAGGAAAACTACAAACATAAATTCTGGTTTCATTTTGTGTTTCATGTTCATTTGGCCATGAAAATTTAGGGAAACTGGACCAGTTAAATATTTCCCTAAATCTATTGAACAGTAGACTGAAATTTGATACAGCTGTGTTTGCAATATTACATTTAGATGAAGTGGAAAAGACACCACAAGGAAAGCATCATCTATGGCCACTGGTGGGGATAAGTAGTAGGAGAACATGAACTCTTAAGAAACAAACAATAATCCAATTTCATATTGCCTCAGTAATAACAATAATAATAATAGAAGGAAGAGCAGTGAAAAATATACAATGAAAAGTTTTAAAATAGATAGTATGAATGAAGCCATGAATCATCAAGGAAAGCTTCAAATGACAAAAACTAAGAATACTGATTAAAGCCAATATACTAAATGGTAAAATCACTGACTCATTAGTCTTCTCCCTGCTTTACCATTTTCAAGCACAATCAGTTGAGCTCTTCCTACAGGATAGGAATCTCCATTAATGCCAGGTCTGATGCAGAAGATATAAGTGATTCTTAAGGTACAGTTGAGCATTTGAAGAGTGTAGTATTCATGGCATTAAGGAAAAAAAACAGAGGATGAGGTGCCTGTAAACTAGCCTATGCTCTCTCAAAAAATTCTGGCCTCCTAAGGGTATTGGAATAAGTTCAACTACTTTGCAATAAAGTCAAGATCCTATCTGGTTGAAAAATGGTTTGTTTGTTTCCCACATTTTTTTAATGCAATGTTCATAATATAGGCAGGATGGTGAATGTATTATATAGCCATCTGTTTAAAGCTCTTTCAAGGCAACTCCATGTCTTATGTTAAATAATGGTCTATAGCTTTTGGATGACATTGAACATCTAAAAGCTTATTCACCACAGTTATTAAAATATCAGCTGCAGTGCAAATGATTCCTTGATTGGTATCAGTTATGTATGCACTCCTCGCTTACCCTTTATTAATATATTAGCCTAGCTCACCACCAAAAAAAGAAAAGAAAAGAAATAAGATAGGTTAAAGTTTAATATAGCTGTTCAAAGTTCTAGGGAGATGGGGAAACGAGAAATAATAATAGGCCAGGAGATTCTTACCTAACTATTACAGCATTACACTATGAAAAGTAACTATGTAAGGATGGCACTGTCATGGATGCTAGTCTAATTGTATCTCTGCCTCTTGCTTTCTGGTCTTTCTGAGACCATCCACCTCAGCTCTTAGGCCTCTTGCCCTTACTTGTCTCTGGATGGAATCTTGAGATTTTTCCACTCTTAGACCAGTACCCAAGTACTATATCTGGGCAATGTTTTTCAGCTGAAACTAGGGTTATCATATTTCAGGTTCCCAAAAAGAGGTCACTGCCAGAGGGGGGGAGAAAATGAGGGGGGCAAGGGGAAGATGGAGGGGGAGTACAGTTGGGGGGGTGCTGAAGGGGATACCTGTGGAGGGGGAACTCACTGGAGGTGGGGGGCAGTGTCACTCCCTGCCGCAGTGGCAGGGTGTTTGGCTGGCACAAGTCCAGGATGAAGCAATGGCCATCAGTCAGCACCTCCCAGGGCTGGGAGCTGGGGCCTAAGTGGGTGGGTCCATTGTCTGTGGCTTTCAGGAGAATGGACCAATCAGCTATGGGTGCAGGGAAGGGAACAATTGGGAAGAGAACCAATCAGGGGTCCTTTGAGCTGCAGCTTTTCTGCTCTGCAAAAACCCTGGGCATTTCCTGTTATTTGAAAAATCTGTCCAGACAGAGAAAGGAAGCTTAAAAAAGACTGGGAAAACCTGGACATATGGGACCCCTAGCTGAAACTTTATTTGGCAAAAAAAATGCATACTGGGTCGCACCAAAAGATTTTTCAAATTCACCTCAGCTTTGCTAAATTGTTAATTTCAAATAAGAAAAACATTTTTATTTTGACATTTTTTAAACAAAACATTTTCATTTTTTCTGCTTCAAGTGAATTTCCTTTCAACGTTTCCTTTAATTTATTTAAAACACTCAAAAATATTTAAAAATTCAAAATCTAAACAAGAAGTGATTTTTGTCAAACCAAATGATTATTTGACACAAAACAAATTTGTTTTTGCCTTTTTAATTTGCTGAAAATTTCAAACATGTTCAGTTTTGGTACAACTTGTTTTTATTTTCCAAAATTGCCAGCTAAATGAAAAATAGGTTATTCACCTAGCTCTGCAGGATCCAATCCCATGTGTGAATAAAAGTATTTATCCCATGTGTGAATAAAAGTATTTATCACTTTGTAGGTTCAGCTTAATTTAAGGCACTTGCTTTTCCTACCTAGGGGAATGTGACCACTGATACTGACCAACAGCTTTCTTGAACAAGTATTTTTTTTTATTCATCAGGAGAAACAAAACAGTTTTTCAGGGCACTTTGGTTTTAAAAAAGAACACCTTCCTTATGGATGCCTGGGACTAAGTTCCAGATTGCTCAATAGTATTCACCCACGAAAGCTCACGCTCCAAAACGTCTGTTAGTCTATAAGGTGCCACAGGATTCTCTGCTGCTTTAATAGTTTATTTGTTACAGAACCGAGGTGTGAAATCTCCTGTGCCCAAAACTACTTCCCTTTCCCCCCGTCAATTTATTCCCCCCATCCATCCCCACCACGCCACAATCAGCAGGGTATGTAGCAGGGCCTATCCAGGTAAATTCTCCTGTGATAGCTGCTCCATTATATGCACAGTTAGACCCATTTAGTCTAGCTGGGTTGTAATCATAGGCCTGATGGCTGTATCTTCTGTTTGGGTGAAAGGATTGAAACTGTCAAATATGTGGGACTTCATCAATCCCCTTTGTGAGTCTAATGTACACTCTTAAAAGTCAAACACATTGATCATGTTTTACATAAAGGCTGAAATAGGCATATATAAATAGGCAGTTTCCTTCATGCCATAACCAACTTCCTCTAGAAAATATGCAACATTAAAAACCTCCCTCAGAACACTATGCTTGCCACCATGGATGCCACATTCCCATATACCAATATCTCTTAAAATGGCATCACTATCTGCCTCAAATATCTACAATACTTCAGATATTCACCCCCAACACATGGCAAACTCACTCATTTCATCCTCACCCACAACAATTTTACTTTCAACAACAAACACACACTTTTTCCAAAGCATGTGAACAGTTACGGGTACTAGGATGGCTCCCCAATACGCCAACCTCTTCATAGGCCATCTCAAGGAAGAATTTCTGGATAAAGTCACCATGAAACCAATGATCAGGAGCGGTGCCAGCGTTTTTGGCGTCCTAGGCGGGAGTCTTTCCATGCTCCCAGTCTTCGGGCACTTTGGCAGCGAATCCCAGAGAGAGTGAAGGACCCGCCGCAGAATTGCCGCCGAAGACCCGGAGCGTGGAAGGACCCCCCACCGCCGAATTACCCCCAAGGGTGGCAAAATGCTGCCCTCCCAAATCCTGGTGCCCTAGGCGGTCGCCTTCATGGAAGCACCAGTCCTTCCAATGATATATCTGAACTACATCAGTGATATTTTCACACTCTGGACAAACAATCTAAACTCCCTCATGAAGTTCTAGTCACCACCCATCCATCAAACTCTCTCTAGAACACTCCTGCACTAGCCTTAACTTCCTGGACACATTACAATCAGCTTCAACAATGTAACCCTGCAGACGATTATATACAAGAAACTCATGGATCACCACGCTTACTTTCAGAGATCCACTAACAACCACAAACACACCAAGAAATATGTCAAGTATCAGAGGTGTAGCCATGTTAGTCTTGATCTGTAAAAGCAGCAAAGTGTCCTGTGGCACCTTATAGACTAACAGATGCATTGGAGCATGAGCTTTCATATTCACCCACAAAAGGTCATGTTCCAATGCGTCTGTTAGTCTATAAGGTGCCACAGGACTCTTTGCTACCAAGAAATATGTTATCCACAGCCAGGTACTCAGATACCACAGAATATACTCTGAGGGGATAGTCCACAACACACTTCTTAACACACTTATAACTCCCTTCACCAAACAAGGACACTTCACCAGAGAAGTAGATTGCATTATGCAATGAGCCACCCAAATAACCCAAAAGAACCAGCTTCAGTAAACAGGGAAAAACTCTCTGACCGCACACCCTTAGTTGTCACCTAGCACCCCACACTCGAATCCATATGGGATATCATTAAATCAGTTATAACCCAAACTTGATGGGGTCACATCTTGAAAGAAATCTTTCCCTAACCTCCTCTTCTGGCTTTCAAACAACTCCGTAATCTCACTAAGCTCATCATCAGAAGCAAGCTTCCTACAGACGAAGACTCAGCACTCAAAGTGGCACCAGATCCTACCACAAACAGTAGATGAAAAATCTGTAGACATATTTCTGCTGCTATAATGATCAATATCTAGCCCCCACAACACACCTTTCAAGATTCATAGGTCCTAAACATGTCTATCACAACATGTGATGCACCTCATCCTGTGCACTAAATGCGCCAACAACAAGTGGGTGAAGTCACATCAGAAAAATGATAAGACAAAAACAATATATTAATCCACAGATGAACACTTTTGACAATGTGATCATTTCATATCTGAGTTCTTGTACAGGTTTCTTTTGAGGAAAATGACTAACACCTTCAAAACATAAGATTAAATTCATAACTTTAACACTAAAAACACTGGACTTAATAAATACACTGGATTTATTGGTTAATTATAACAACCTTTAACCCCTTTTGTCCTATGACTGCAGTGGTGTTAACTAATCACATCACCTTGAGTAGTCTCTTACAACATGTTAACTCCTTATGCTAAACAATCAGTTCCACCTTGTATTTATCTGTGACCTTTCCCAGAGTACCTTTCCCAGACCTGAAGAAGAGCTCTGTGTAAGCTCAAAAGATTGTCTCTTTCATCAACAGAAGTTGGTCCAATGAAGGACCTACCACCTTGTCTCTCTCATAGGCATATGTTGTCATCGTCACAGATACCTTCTTACTTAGACCTACAGCTTGTATACATTTAGAGTTATTCATTTGCTCTACTGAATGAAGTAAGGGGTTTTTTTTTAACTACTTTTTTAACCTCCATTTCATTACTTTTACTGCTGAGCCAATACAACTATAGATGAATGAGGTGTGACACAGAGGCCCATTGGTGGTTCACTGCTCTGTATCAGCAACTTTTGCCAGGCTTGACATACTCACTACACTTAACACACTGTTGTCTTGATATATACCGAAAAGCTGGCATGTAATATATCACTGGAAAACTAAAGTCACTGATTATTAATATTTTTATGAGATATATGTCTGGGGTATATAGAGAGAGTTATGAATATGTGCTAGAATTATGTTCATAAAATGTCTCTGGCAAGCAATGCATAAGCCCAATCTGCTCTAAACAAAAAAATATGCATATTTGCTGGTCATCAGACAGAGGCAATGAAGATACATTTATATAAAAGGTAAACAAATTAATCAACCTAGTGACTGGGGAAGGGAAAGCCTCTTACAGGGATCTGAATCTCAAATGGTAAGTAACTGAATTCAGTGATTATAAACAATATTACTATATTATAAAAAAGTGTACCAAGAAAGGTCTTTTATGAAATCTAATGACACATTGTGATTAATACCATTGTAAATGTATGTATTAACACTGTATGAGAAATTATGAATATTCAGTGATATTATGTGACCAAACAAAGGGAGAAACAGCTGCCCTTCTTTCCTGTCTGGGAGAAACTTATCTAACTGTCTCCAGTGAAATTAAGCAAAGTGTGATCTAAACCAATGAAAGCCCCATTTACATATGAATCAGCAGGGGGATGGAAACTCCACAGGAAGGGAAGAACAGCATGAGGTCATCCTGAGTCTGGGGACAAAACAGTGAGTTTGGGAAGATATAAATAGAAAGACGAAGCCATCTTGGTATCCCTTATTGACAAGACACAAGGGGACAGAGCTCTTGCAAACTCAGAAAGATGGGTCCTTCTACCAAGAGGGTTGAAGTCTCTGATAACTAAATATAAGTAAGAAACCTGCGCAGGCAAATATCTTTTACCTAGGAAGACAAGGGAAACCAGCCCCTTGTACTTCTGTGGAAGATCCTAACTGAGAGAAAGTCAGCCATGGCCAGAAAGAAAAATATTTGTAAGAAATCTACCTTGAACCAAGGCTGTAGTTTGTTAAGTCTGAGCCACTAAACCAGCATATTTTACTATTTACACTTTACTGCTTGTAAACATGTTATCTTTATCCCTTGCACTTGTATTCGATCTGAAGTGATTGTTAATTCCAGTTAAAGCAAAACTATGCTTTTGTCTCTTTAAATGAGCTACAAACCTTATTAATTCTCTGATTGTTCCAGGAGATGATTGGACATTTCAGAGCAGACAGTTTGTGGTAATTTGAGACTGGAGATGTGTTAGGGTCACAAGCCAAGTAGTAGCCAAGACAGGTGGAGACCAATTTGTGGCTATGGTGTAAGAAGCAAGCTGCTGGAGTCAGCACTGCTGAAACATAGCTGCTTAACAGTACATACAGACACTCACTAGGACTAGTCAAAATTTTTAAAAAATCATGGCTTTTTTTTTTAAATTAAGACACAATGTCATACTTAAATTTTAAAATGATTTCTTCTGTGTGATTGCAGAATCCTTTACATTGTTGGCAATCTCCAAATTATCATACTTTCACTTGTAAATTGTAATTCAAGCATGAAATGCTGCCTTATCGCAATTTGGGGCATCTGTAATTTGTTGCTGAAACATGTATCATGGCAACCATCGTGGGCAATTTCGCCTTGAGAAAAATAGCCAAGCCGAGAAAAGACTGAGCAGTACAAAGAAAGACACACACATCTATAATCTACTACAGCAGTGTTTCCCAACCTTGGGATGTCACTTGTGTAGGGAAAGCCCCTGGCGAGCCAGGCCTGTTTGTTTACCTGTCCCGTCTGCAGGTCTGGCTAATCACGGCTTCCATTGGCCGCAGTTCACTGCTCCAGGCCAGTGGGAGCTGCTGGAAGTGGCACGGGCCAAGGGACATACTGGGTGCCACTTCCAGCAACTCCCATTGGCCTGGAGCAGTGAACCACAGCCAGTGGGAACCGCGGTTGGCTGGACCTGCAGACGGGACAGGTAAACAAACCAGCCCGGCCTGCCAGGGGCTTTCCCTACACAAGCGGCATCCCAAGTTTGGGAAACACTGTACTATAGTATATAAGTGGACATACATAGAACTCAGCCAGGTCTGGTGGGGCATAGTTGGCCAGAGATGTATGTACTCCAGTTTTATATTTAGAAGTGCACAGGAATCCATACCTGAGCTGCACCAATCAGTCAAGGAGACTGTTATTTTAAATTTGAATTTGAGGCCGGTGGAGAGAAGATAGAAAGTCTGTGGTTAAAAAACAGTGCCAAACTACATCTTGAAGCAATACCGAGGACCAGCTGTCAGCTTCCATTTACATCCACTATTGTCAGTGGAATTGGCACAGATGCAATTGAAAGGAGAAGTGGGCTTTAATGGAGCAGCTTTCTATAATAAAATCTCACACTCACTATAGTCACAAAAGTGGGAATTAAGGACAAAGAAGGAGAAAGCAACCAGAACTCCGTTTGTTGTTATTTATAAATACAACCTTTCACATTAAAGTAGTGTTAAGAAAATTTAAATTCTGGCTTCCCAAGGGTGGTTTGATAACAAGAGATGATATCCTGTTCAGTGTTCATAGAGTTGAGCCAGAAGAGCCCTCATTGCTCAGAACAAAACAAACAAAACAAACAAACAAAAAGAACAAAAAAAACCACACGCATTTTAACCTGCACAATTTAGACATATATCAAACTGAAGTCAGGTCACCTTTCAAGGGGAGTCACCTTAATTTCTAAAAATCTCTATCTTTGCAAGAGATATTTACCCATAAAATTTCTGACAGCTCATTACCATCATTGGGGGATAGATAAATTCCTATTTATCCATATTAGTGAGATTCAGATAGCAAGATCTAATATCTTCAGGGAATGGCACACAGTGCGATAGCTTTTGAGACTTATTTACGCTTGTGAGGCAATGGAATCCCCTTTTGAGCATACACACACAACACACAATCTAGAACTGTGTTCAGAACTAAAATAAGAGGATTTTTTTTCTTCTATAATATCTTCTTGTTCTTCCACTATTGACAGATCAACTGTTCAACTGCTGGCACAACGACATTTTGTCTGGAATCATCCTACTGGTTGCTACCTCATGTTCTGTCAATTAACAGCAGCAGAATAGCCAAAGTAGATACAATATGAGCTGTGTTAAGGTAATATTTGTTTCCCCCCAAAACAAAGGATGATGTCTTTTAATGAAAGGCAGAAATGTAGTAGCTAAGGTTTATTTATTGCAGTGGGGTCTGTAATTGAATCCAGGTTAGGATCACTGTCTGAAACCTTAAAAATAAAAAATAGTTTATCATACACATGAATAAAGAAGAATGAATGTTCTTATTGCTCTGGAAGGAATTTCTATGCTAATACTGACTGTACTACTTAGTGAAAGAGACTTATAATACTGGACCAGATTCATTATGAAACAAGCAGTACGTGTATAATTTAAATTACATTATCCCAGTTGCACTGTCCTTGGAAACTGATAAACATCTGTACAAAAACAGATACTAAATCTCAGATGCAAAATGAACAATCATTTTATTTTTTTGTATTGAATTTTAAACCTGGCTGAATTAAATTAATAAATTATATGAGAAGTTTATAAAATGTGATGCTCTTTTATAAAGTGGGAAGCCTAAACAATTTCATTCCTGGGTAGAAATATTTTATTCATGTTCAGTTAATGTATGGGTAAGCCACAGTAAAGCAGTGGAGGCAAACATCTATTACAAAATGCTGTGGATAGTAGGGTATGTAAGGCTTAAAACTGCTGGTATATTAACATTCTCAGAATAGACCTGTGCCAACTCGCTAACCTGAAAATTGGAAAAAAAAAATTAATCTTACACTATGGCTTTCCTGATGGGGAGTTACACAAACGTGTGGTGTGGTGTTTGTTTTATTTTCTGAAAAAATGGAAACCACAACTTAAACAGGTATTCTGTATTACTGATATACCTATGTTTTGTGAAATACCACGTGCTTGGCCAATAAATTTCATGGAATGCTACACAGCTAACTTCTTCATTATACGCTAAAAGATTTTTAAAAATCATATTTGAAAAACAATATATATTTGTCATTAGCTTGCCCTAGTAAAGTAATACTTCTGTAACATCAATAACAGTAATGCCAAGGACAATCATGGATCAGTGACCAAAACAAAAAAAACACAGTAATTGGATAAACCCATTGGTTTAATTTCATTTCTCTCATGGGGGTGCTTCCTACAAGCTGTTCTTCAGAGACATGCGTAATTTGTGAGCTTCTTTTACTTAACTGCACAGTTAGCTATCACAAGGAGACTGCTAGCCAAAAGAAAAATCTATTTCTCGCTTTATAATTTAACAGTTCACATTTTCCCCTTCTGGTTATTACCTTTATTCCTTTTGTCTCTGAAGCACTCTCTTCTCCCTCCCCTTTTGGATTTCATGCATCTTTCTTCCATCCTTATGACCCCTCTTCTCCCTTTTATTTATTAATCAAACATGGAGTCACATGGATTCTCTGTTGCATCCAGTTTCCCCTGTATAGAGCCCAGTGAGGAGGATGGGGATCTCAGGGAGCTTTTCTCTCTCACACACATCAGATACAATGAGTTATGCAGTGTGGTCATTCCACTTCCATATACCGACCTGTGCCCAACACATCCCCTTTGCCAGCAGCTGTGTGAATGAAGGTATATGTGCCAGCTGTACACCTACTGGGGACTCCCTCATACCATGGGCAGCCCTAGTAGGAAACTTGTGAAAGGTTTCCATTTCCTTTGCACTGCCTGAGAACACAAAGGGAGCAGTTCAGAGTAGGCAGTCTTGTCCTGATAAACTTACTTAGGGCCCAGACTTTCTCCCATATAGTCTATGAGCTGAACTATGCAGAGAGACTTGGTATAAAAAGTCACTTGTTAGGCAAACTCCAGAGTTTCAGACAGAGACAACTAACAGGAGAGTTTCAGAGGGAATTTCTAGAAGTAGTGTGAGTTGCTTTCCTTTCAGGATCAGCTGTACATGCAATTTCAAGATGGCCTATGATGCAACAGTGGTGGTGACCTGCAATGGATGTGCCATGTTTTCTTTCGTGCCTGAAGCCTGAAGAAACTTCCTGTTCATGCAGTTTAAATAGCTGGCTGTGGTGGAGGAAAAGATTCTTGGATTGTAGGGGCAAGTAGAAATGCTATGGGAAATCACTGAAGCTGAGGAGTTTCTAGACAGCCAGGTTCAGGAAATATCAATACTCCAGTATCACGGAACAAAGGAGCTGGCCACCAGGGAGTTGGAGAGAGAAGTCAGAGAAAAGGCTTGGCAGTTCCCATAACCACCAGAGACAAGCTGGCATTCTACACAACTGGAGACAGATGAGGAAGGTCAACATGTGGACACCAAAGAAAAAAAGGACAGGAGCAATTTCACACAGCTAGAAGTTTCCAGCTGATACCAGGTCCTCAATGTGAAAACTGTGAAAGATAATTTTCAAGATCCAGCAGGTCTCAGGGAATGGAGAGATGTACAGGACATACCCGTTGATGGTAGCTCAGCCCAAACTATAAGAAAATCAAGCTTGACCACAAAGAGATTTTCAAGGAAGACAGACAATCCTTGTTGAGGATTCAATACTCAGAAGAATTGAAAAATACATTCAAGGACAAGTGGACAACAGGATGGTGTGCTGTCTTCCCACATCCAATACCATGAGATGTCACTCTCAGACTGGATAGGGTTCTGAAGTCATTGGGCAAGGCAAAGAGATGGTTCATATTAGCATTAATGGCACTACACTGAGGAACATCTCAAAAGTAATATACGGTTTCAGAAAACTCAGTAATCTGCTGATGAAGAAGAATGTCCAAGTGATCACCTCCGAGATCCTTCCTGTTCCTTGAGAAAAGAAGACAGAAGGCAAAAAAAAAAAAAATTAACCCCCCCCCCCCCCCCGGAAATAAACCACTGGCTAGGAAAAAGTTGTAGGGTTTTGGTTTCGTGGAACATTGGTCAACTTCTGATGGAAAGAGGGTGCTTAGAGTTTGGATGGCCTCCACCTCATTAGAATGGAAACCAGGCTTGGTTAGATCCTGGAGTGTTAGATTGGCTAGAGTAGTCAGGATGGCAAACTAATGACAAAAGGGGGAGATGAAAAGAGGGAAGATATGGTAGAACAAAATTAACCAAGAACCCAAAGGACATGAGGAGAAGAAATTCTTTAATTGCCTATAAACCAAAGCTAGGAACCTGGCTAACAAACAAAAATTGGAATTTCTCATTTATGAGTATAAATTTCATCTAGTTGTCATTATTAAAACCTGGTGGAATAATTCATATGACTAGAATGTTAAAAATCAATGGTTATAACCTGTTTAGGAAGAATCGACAGGCCAAAATTGGTTAAGAGTGGTGCTGGTTGTCTATGTCAAAAATAGCATAACCTGTTTCTGGGTCTCTGCTAACTCAGAAGTTAATTATCTTGAATGCTAATGGATAAACAGATGAAACACAAAATAGGGCATTAGTCAGTGAGTGCTGTAGACCACTCAATCACACTAGGGAACAGGATGACCAGCTCCTTAAGCACATACCTATAATGTGTAGGGAAAAAAGATTGTGTGATCTTGGCGCAATTCAGTTTGAATAACACATTCTGGAAATCTCATAGTGCCAGTACTAAAATATCCTCAGAATTTCCTAATAGTATAGATGACAACTTCGCAACTCAAAAATATGTTGCACCTAACATGGGTGAATCCTACATTATACCTTGTCCTAACAAATAAAAAGGAACTGATAACAGAATTAAAAATAAATGGTAGCTTAGGTACAGGTGATCTTGACTTGATCACATTGATAATAAATGTGAATAAAGCCAAGACCGGTAAGATAAATGCTTGGTTTTTTAATAGGGTCAATTTTACATATGTATACAATGTATATCTTATCTCTGTATGTATATTGTGACAATATATCAGTGACCTTCCCCTCTGGTGGAACCCACAGTCTGGGTCAACTCCTCCTGTGTCTGATCAGGAGTTGGGAGGTTTGGGGGCAACCCGGGCCCGCCCTCTACTCCGGGTTCCAGCCCAGGGCCTTGTGGATTGCAGTTGTCTATAGTGCCTCCTGTAACAGCTGCATGACAGCTACAACTCCCTGGGCTACTTCCCCATGACCTCCTCCAAACATCTTCTTTATCATCACCACAGGACCTTTCTCCTGGTGTCTGATAACGTTTGTACTCCTCAATCCTCCAGCAGCCAGGAGTGGTGCCAGGGTTTTTGGTGCCCTAGGCGGGGTCCTTCTGCGCTCTCAGTCATTGGCGGCAATTCTGCAGCGAGGGGGGTCCTTCCACGCTCCTGGTCTTCGGGACACTTCAGTGGCGGGTCTCGGAGCGAGTGAAGGACCCGCCGCAGAATTGCTGATGACGAACCAGAGCGCAGAAGGACCCCCTGCCGCCGAATTGCTGCCGAGGGTGGCAAAATGCCACCCTCCCAAATCCTGGAGCCCTAGGCGACTGCCTATGTCACCTAAATGGAAGGGCCGGCTCTGCCAGCAGCACACCCTCTCACTCTGAGCTCCTTGCACCTCTTGCTCCCAGCTTCTCACACACACCTCACTGACTAACTGGGAGGCTTTTAACTAGTTACAGGCAGCCCTTGATCGGCTTCAGGTGTCCCCATCAATGTAGCTATCTCCACTGCCTTCTAGAAAGATCTTAATTGGCCCCAGGAGTCTTGATTAACCTGGAGGAACTGCTATTTGGTTACCATGGTACCAGGGATTTGTTTAACCTGAGGCTAACATACCTGTTTCTCACTACTTTACTGTAGCCATCTGGCCTTGCGCCATCACAATATATAATAAACTTGTTTTATAGCTGCCTTCAATTACCCAGTAAAAGAAGCCATTTTTTAATCTGCATCGACATCTTTCTCAATTGTTGGACTGTAGCTTTCCGGGCATTTATTAAAGTGTTCTTAAAATATTCCCAATTATCATTCAAATTGTTCTGATTAAATTCTTCATCCCAGTTGATCTGACTCGGAATTTTTTTTTCAGCATTCTAAAACTGATCCTATTAAAACAACAAGTATTTATATTACTGGTCTTGGCTTTATTCTCTTTCTCTCTCTCTAAAAAACAAATGGAAGAGAGGGGAAGTCAGAGTAATGAATATAGATCAGTAGCTAGGAATTGTAGGAAATTGATAAGGGGAGCAAAGACCAGCAAAGTTAAGGACAATAAGGAGTTTTAAACAATTAGGAACAAAAAGAATACTAACAACGTTATTGTCCATTATTTGATGGAAACTCTAAACTGTCTATAATAATGCAGAAAAACCAGAAGTGTTCAATAAATATCTGTTGTGTATTTAGGAGAAAACAGACGATATAGTCATATCATACAATAATACTCTTTCAATTTCATGAATATTTCATAAAGATGTGAAACAACAGCTACCAAAGTTAGACATTTTAAAATAGCATGCCCAGATAGCTTGTATCCAAAGATAAATCTAAACTGAAGTAAAAGACCTGCAGCACAGTCATGGCTGGCTGGTCAGCGGACTCGGGCCTGTGGGGATCAGGTTACAGGGCTATAAAATTGCAGTGTAGACATTTGGGCTTGGGCAGCAGCCCAGGCTTTGAGATCCTCCTCCCTCACGGGGTCTCAGAGATGAAAAGTTTTTAAAGAGTTGGCTGAGGAGCTCATTGAAACTTTAATGTTGATGTTCAATAGATCTTAAAACTCTGGAGGAGTTCAAGAAGACTGGACGACACCTAATGTTGTGCCAATATTTAAAAAGGGAAAGTGGGATGACCCTGGTAATTATAGGCTGTCAGTCTGACATTGATCTTGGGCAAGATAATAATGTGGCTGATACGAGACTCAATTAAGAAAGAATTAGAGGAAGGTAATATAATTAATGCCAACTAACATGGGTTTGTGAATAATAGATCATATCAAACTAACTTTTTTCCCCCCAAGTTTGGTCAATGAAGGTAATAACATTGATGAAATATGCTTAAACTTCTGTAAGATATTTAACTTGGTACTGCATAACATTTTAATTAAAAACTAGCATGAACAAATTAAACCTGGCTAAGTGATAGTTCCCAACATGTAAATGTAAATGGGGAGTCATCATTGAGAAGATGTGTGTCTACTGGGATCCTGTAGGGATCGATTCTTGGCCCTACACTATTTAATACTTTTATCCTAGATGTCAAAGAAAACATAATATCATCACTGATAAAGTTAGCATATGACACAAAAAATAGGGGAAGCAGTAAAGAATGAAGAGCACAGTCACTGATACAGAGTGATCTGGATCCTTTGGTAAGCAAACAATATACATTTCAATATGGCTTAAAATAAATGTTTGCATTTAAGAAAAATGTATGGAGGTCATAATTTCAGAATGGGGAACTCTATCCTGGGAAGTAGCAACTAAAAACGATGTGGAGGTTGTGATATATAATCGTCTGAATATGAGCTGCCAGTCCAGAACTGTGGCTAATTTGATCTTTGGATGCATAAATAGGAGAATATCAAATAATTTTACCTTTCTATTTGATATTAATGTGATTGCTGCTAGAATACTGTGTCCAGTTCTGTGGTCCACAATTCAAGGAGGATGTTGATAAATTAGAGAAGTTTCAGCAAAGACAGTAATAAATAGTAACAACAGGCATCTTTTCTTTCTTTGTGACTTCTGTCCTGCCATCCAATGGAAGAGCAAGGTAGCAGTAAAACCTAAATGTCTGAAGTGGCATATGAGTTGTGAAAATAAAGGAGGATTTCTAACGGGAAGCTGAACCTACTCACATCAAATTAGAGAGAACAGACAACCAATGATATTTCAAATATAGAGAAAATGATACAAACTATATATCAGAGGATTTGAGTAATAAGAAAACAGGTAAGCAGCTCTGTTAAATTTGTTTTATGAACTTACAATTAAACATTCCTTTATGGAAATCAAATCTACTGGCCCTTCAAAAGGCCACTGCCAGAGATGAAAATGATGGTTTCAATTAATAACCTGTCTGTTACAGCTATCCCCCTATTCCATTTTGTTTCTTACAGCTGTCCCCATAATCCATTTTGCTTTTGTTCTCCTGTGGCCTCCCCTCCCTGGCTGTTAAGTTGTTTACCAGGGCCACTGCCCTTCTCAAAGGGAGGGCCCCTTAAAGTTGTTTACCAAGATCCATTGCCCTTCTCAAAGGGATGGCCACTTGTGCTAAGTGGGACCACTGCCCTGTTCAAAGGGTTAGTCCTGTTATCATCTTGTTAAACCTGGGCTCGTTGTAGGGTAGGCAATGTCCAGAGCTGCAAGACCTGTTGTGTTTTTTTAAAGAATCTTTTGGGGGGGCATGGAGGTTTTTTCCTGGCCTTTCATGTGGTTTTTTGAAAAAAGGGCCAACCATTACTGCCCCAACCGGACTTCTTCTTGGCCCCCAGGACTGGGTTCTTTCTGTTGTCCAAAACCTTACCACGTTCCCTGGGTCCTTTTCTCCTCCTTTGATTTTTTTTCAAAAGGGGACCAATCAATAAACTGGCGGGAACTTTTGCCTTGGTTTTTTTGCCTTTAAAAAAACGGACTTTTTTTAAAAACCTTAAAATTTCCAGGAAAGGTCTCGTTGGCCTATTGCTGCCTGGGTCTGATCACCAGGGGTTCTGGGTTCCTTTCTCACTCTCTTTTATTTTTGGTGGTAAGCCCGTTTTTTGTGAAACCCCCCCCACGAAGAACGAATTGCTGACCTGGAGATTCTCCTGATTATTGAGACTCCTGCCTTCTGAATTGTTCTTGGCTTTTGCCTTGCTTGCTCCTTTGATTGGTAAGGAATCCCTCTGTGAAATCTCTGTTATTTATATCTTCTTATTTTATTTTTTAAGGTTGGGTACTTTCTGGTCTTCCCCAAAAGGCAACCAACCAGGAAACCAAGGGCTACCCCTGTGTTTTTTTCTTGCGTGTTTTAAAAAAAACCTTCTCCTAAACTTCCGCCGCACTTTGCTGTAAAAATAAGTTTGTGCTGCTGCTACCTCTGCTTCCTGTTGGGCTTTGCACCTTTCCGGCTCCGCTGGGCTTATTTTGCAGCGGCTTAACCCCCAACTTCTTGCAGGGGCCCACCAATTTCCCTGTGGGGGGGGCCACATAACCAGACTTCTTTTGGGCCCTCTGTTAACTTTTTCCCCATTAGCATTTTTTTTTTTGAAGTTTTGCCCCCAAACCATAGGTTTTTTTTTTTAGTCTTAATAAACTTTTATTTAGTTTAAGATTTTTATAGAGCTGGGGTTCACCTTTGGCCTTTGTTTTTTCTTTGTTTTTGCTCCCCCCTTATAGATTTTGTAAAGCGCTGTAAAGTTTCCCCACCCCCCTTGGGCACCTTTGTTTAATTTAGTTTTTGCGTTTTTGTTGGCGTCCGTATTAGTTTGCTTGTGTTATTGGTTTTTTTGCTTTAGATTTGTGGTTATTTGTTGTTTTTTTTTGGCCTTAGGTTTGTTTTGGTACAATATAGATTAAAGGTTTTTTTGCTTTGGCTTCCCCGCCTGTAAACAAACTTTGTTTTTTTTTCTGTTTTTTTTCCCCCAGTTTTTCCATTTCCTTTTTCCCCCCCCCCGTGTGCTTCTCCCCGTGTCTCCTCTGTTACAACTCCATTGCTGCCCACCGAAATTCCAAACCCCTTTGCTGTTTCTCCCCCTGTAAACTTTGTTCTGTTTTATCCCGCCGTCATATCTCCCCCCGCCCCAGCGTTGTGCTTAAAACCTCTCTCTAGCCCTTGTCTTTTTACCCTTGCCAAGGGCTTCAAAGGGTTTTTCTTTCCGGCTTTTGGGCTTCAGCGCCCCCACCTCTTTTTTCCTTTTCTCAATTTTTCCAAGTTGCCCCAAACTACTCATTTTCCACTCCCCCCCCTTCCGTGTTTCCTGTAAAAAAACCCCAGTTTTTGGGTTACACTTCTTTGCATTCCCAAAAAACCGGGGGCGGGTCCTCACAAATAATCGTTCTTATTTGCAATAATTTTCACTTCCACCCCCAATTAATTGTGTAATTTGTTATTATTACTTAATTTACATTTGTGTTCATTTATTAGGGTCACCACCACTTTATACTTTATTCTAAGTTGGTTAAAGCCCTTTTATTTAGGCTACCATATTATTTTGCATTTCTTTTTTGGTACATTTTGGGCATTTTCCAACCCCCCACGACTAGATTTCCTAATAAAGTTAAGTTGCTTTATTGACTTGTACTGTAACATTCTCATTTGTGCTTTCAAACCCCAAACCTTAAACTGTTACCCCATGTTAGACATTCCCTACATCTGTTCAATAAGACCTCCCCCCTTGTCTATTGTATACACCCTATACACCCCATCCCTTCGTATTTTATTGTTAAATTCCCACCACTTCCTTTTTCCTTTAATAAAGAAATTAATTGGCATCCCACCTGTGTGGTAATTGCTCCCCAAGATCCCATATACCTGCTGGCAGGGACATAACCCTTTTTAAAAAATTTGCATTTTCGCTGTTTAGTTGACTATTCCAAAACAAGCTTGACGAGCTAAGCTGAGCCAATCTTAAATATTGTGATTAACGATATAAGTGGCAATAACATTCCCAGTATTTTAAAAGGATGGAAACAGATTTAGCTTGGGTTCCAGGAATCATTACAGGGATATTTTAACCCTTTGACATGGTGAAAAGTTTTAACGTACAATTTGCTTGCACTGAAGCGATATACATAATATTCTATGACTGCTTCTATTAAAATAAAACATGCAGCTTTACAGCAAGATGCTGGATGGAGTTTCCAGATCTTTCAGGAGCCCATTGTTAAAATTCTCCTCAAAACTGAAAGGAAGGATCTCCCTTCTATGTCCTTTGAATACTGCTAAATCACCACAGCCCAAATGGAACCCCTCTGGGATTCAGAGGACCAATATTTACCTCTGGAATGAACTAGATAACATTAAATGGCAAGTATTTTTAAAAAATACCCTGGGATGGATATTCTAATCTAGACTGTAACAGTTTATATTATACCAGCAGAACACTAGGCTACACTATCAAAATATTAAGTATAATTTTAAGAAGAAACAGAAATATTTCCTAAAAATGTACTTAATGTAAACTTCTTTGCTCCCTCTCTCCTGACTTTTGGTTATGAGATAATATTTTTATTTAAATGGGAAGACAAATGAGACTGGTTTCAAAGGACACATAGCTTGGTTAACCTGGAATTTGCCAAAATGGTTAAAATACTGGAGTAACTACAGCAGGTCTGCCCAAATTCCAGAGCTGCTTACAGTAGCATGAGCAGTAAATACAATCAAGACAATAAAACCATGAGTTTAACCTTGTAGTGTGGTGCAGCTGAATCATAGTAACAAACCCCCATACATATAACTAGTCATCCTAATTCTAACAAAATGAAGAAGTTATTTTGTTTCCCAGATCTTGTTATTTTGCTATTGTCACCATATGTTATGACAGAAACAGAGCAGCTGGAAGATTTAATAACTGAAGAGTTATATAGGAATGTTGATCCACCCTCAAATCATAACTAAAACCTGTTATTTCCACAGCTTCCAGAAATGTGGGCAATTACTTCTATTCTAGATATATTAATTACAAGATTTTTAATTATACTGTTTCTAAAAAGAATAACAGCGTACATTCTCAAAGGTTAAAGAGGCCCTCTCTGAATGCTGTTTTGCTTATCCTGCTGATGTTAAGGAGTAAAATAAACACTTTAGGTAAACCTACATATTGATATTCATAGCTGCTCTCTTTTAAGCGAAAGCAGCATTTTTAAATACAGAGTGAGGAACAAGAGAAGCAGTTTCCTTAAAGGAAACACCTCTTCATACATGCAGTGAGAGGGGTACAGAAATGAAAGCTATCACCCAGGAAGGGAGTAACAGGAGAGTCTACACACAATGACCGTGAAGAGAAGGGGGAGAAAAATCAACAACTGGTTCTTTAAGAAGTGCTCAAGTATCCTCATAATATCCTCAATTTTGGGGGGTTCCTCATGAATCAAAATAAAATCAATATTGTTATTTCTCGGACTTTTATTCCTCAGGGAACCATTTGGTATCATTCTCCAAGAACTGCATATTCTATTAAGCTATTACAGTATTAAAAAATTAAAGGCCCATGCCAGGTGCCAGTGTGCAATGCAAGCTTCCCCATAATGCCCAGCCCTACCTGAATACCCAGAGAAGGGGGATAAAATGTTCCTTTATTTCATCAGTTAACATTTATATTGTTGCAGTGCCTAAAGGCCAAGTAGGTCATTGTGCTAGATGGCGAGCCAGCATACAGAAAATCATAGTCTCAAAGGGCTAATGATCTAAAAATGACAAGGCATAACAGTGGAAGAGAGATAAGCATGTTGGGGTGCAGGTTGGCGGGGACAAGAATAATTGGCTGTGTGCAATTCTTAGTCAACCAGGAGCAGTAATTACAACTCATTCACACACCCACACAGGGCTAAAAAGAATAGAATCCTAAATGTTTTATGAAAGAACCTTGTTGAAAAGTGGGGAATGTATGCAAAATGTATGCTACTCCTTGAGTTTAGTGACACCAGCCCACCCACAGTATATATCAAATACCAGATTTTGCCACTGCCTACTTATACAATTCTATAACTGTAATTACAGGTATCTTGATTATTCAATAAAATAAGTGCACAAATTGTTCCCATTCAATTAATTAGTGCAACACAGCTGTTGCAGCTTCAGTTCTTATGCGCTGAAGAATACAGATCAAATAATCCAAAATTAAATCAAATGTAGCGTATGTTATATATTTGCTTAAGATACATACCAGCATATTGCTATTATATTGGACTGTGTTCCTTTAAACATTACAGGTCTCATTGATCCATAATACCTAAACATCATTACACCATTTTTAATAGTAAATCTAACAAAATTGTCACAGTAAAAATACACCAGCCTTATTCATATGCACATAAAAAACTGGTCTCTGAAGTAGTCCTTGAAAAGAGTTTACTTGACTTAAAGGATCAAAAAAAACAAACAAAAATGTCCAACTGGCCTCTTATAGGATATTGGATTTTATTAACATTTTTCGGAAGAGCCCTTTAGTCAGCATAAGCTGGTGGGAAGTATTTATTGAGAATAATAAGTCTTTACAGCCCCATCTAAAACCTTCTTGCATCATATAGGAACTATATCTAATGCAAAATGTGTGCATTATAAAACCAACAAGAACACATTGTTTTCAACACTCTGAAGCAGTTTAGCTGAACACTGTTCCATCTTAATTTTAATTTTTTTTTTTTTATTGTTAGAAGCTGTACTCTCCATTGCACATTATGGGAAAAATGGAACCCCTCCTCCTATGTAACTGAGGTACAATAAAATATGGACTGTTCTTGTAATGGAAAAGCTTTCATGCCTAGTATGTATACAAGAGAAGTGCCAAAAAGGATGGATATTTAAAAATGTATTCATCCTTTGTAGCCTGCTCAGAGGAGGAGTGCTCCCCAGCCAGCAAGCCAGAAGCTTTAGCCAGGTTCTTTTAATGCTACCCTGAGCCTGAACAAGTAATGTGACACACAGTGTGCTAATGTTTTATTTTAACTTTCCCTTAATGAAAAGTTAAAACAGAATAATTTTCCTTTCAATAACGTTGGTGTCATCAAGGGAATTATGACATCAGGAATAAGTGTGATTGCACATGTAAGGCCTGTGCCATTAAGAAGGATGCAATATGCTGCAAAAGTAAGAGCTAAAAGATCTGATTTTTAGCTATCATGTCCTCAGTTATAAAGATTGTTAGAGTTCCTTCCCCACTCTGAACTCTGGGGTACAGATGTGGGGACCTGCATGAAAAACCCCCTAAGCTTATTTTGATCAGCTTAGGTTAAAAACTTTTCCAAGGCACAAATTCCACCTTGTCCTTAAACAATATGCTGCCCCCACCAAGTGATTTAGACAAAGAATCAGGGAAAGGACCACTTGGAGTCCTATTCCCCCAAAATATTCCCTCAAGCCCTATACCCCCTTTCCTGGGGAAGGCTTGAGAATAATATCCTCAACAATTGGTAGAGGTGAACACAGACCCAAACCCTTGGATCTTAAGAACAATAAAAATCAATCAGGTTCTTAAAAGAAGAATTTTATTTAAAGATAAAAGAGTCGCCTCTGTAAAATCCGGATGGAAGATAACTTTACAGGGGAACAAAAGATTCAAAACACAGAGGATTTCCGCTCTAGGCAAAACTTTAAAGTTACAAAAACAAAACAAAAAAACCAAGAATAAACCTTACTCTTAGCACAGGGAAAATTCACAAGCTAAAGCAAAAGATACCCTAACACATTTCCTTGCTATTACTTCCTATTTCTGTGATGTTAGATGTATCATTTCAGTGGGAGCTGGATTACTTGCTTGGTCTCTCCCTTTGTCTCCGGAAAGAACATCCACACAGCACAAAACAAAGCCTTCCCCCTCCCCGCCCCCAGATTTGAAAGTATCTTCTTTCCCCATTTATCCTTCTAGGCAGATGCCAACCAGGTTTTCTGAGCTTCTAAACCCTTTACAGGTAAGGCAGGATTTAATGTTACCCTTAGCTGTATGTTTATGACAAAGACCAAGAGTAGAGAAACAGAAATTATACAAGCAGTGCTATTTGCCATAAGACATTAGAAGTTTTTGAACAAAGTGTGAAGACACTTGCATGTATGGAGTCCCCCTTAAAGGGAAAAAAACAAACTCAGGCATATTTATGATTCAACTATTTAGACTTTTTTGATTTGGTCATTTGTCAAGAGAATACTGTCAAGAGATATTTTTCTAGGTATTTCCATTGTTCATCAAACTGAACTGAAGTCTATAAGGCTAGATGAAAAGATGATCAGGAAACTACTGTACTGATGTTCCACATAAGGAATGGAATTGTCCTAAGGAATATGAAATTAGCTTTCGCAAACAGATGTATTAACAAAATGTAAATTTCTTTATTGCTGTAAATACAAGTGTGATTGAATCAGGCATGTTGTGTAACTAAAATAAGAATACTTAGTAGTAAATAAATGGATATATCATATGTTTTTAGAATGCTTTATATCTGTGTGTCAGTGCAGAAGGTGAGGGCCCACAGGTATTCTAAAAATTAATAGTGGCCACTCTGGGCTTGTATTAAACTCCCAAGGTTACAGCTTCTCTCTGACCTTGGATGGGTACATGCTGCCACCACCCAAATGCAAAAAAACCCTTTGAACCTAGAAAGGAGCACTTGGGAATTCCTCCCTGTGAGGTATTCTCAAGCCCTTTCACTTCCCCTCTGAGGAAGAGCTGAGAAAGAAAATAAAGCTACCACTAGCTAATGAAACAACATATGCACAAACCTCTTAGGACACAAAAAACCCTATCCCGTTCTTAAAAAAGGTAAATTTTATTAAAAACAAAAAAAAATACATCTGGAACTTAGGGGGAAGGGGAGGGATAGCTCAGTGGTTTGAGCCTTGGCCTGCTAAACCAAGGGTTGTGAGTTCAATCCTTGGGGGGGGCCATTTAGGGATCTGGGGCAAAATCAGTACTTGGTCCTACTAGTGAAGGCATGGGACTGGACTCTATGACCTTCAAGGTCCCTTCCAGTTCTATGAGATAGATATATCTCTATATGTTAGGCTATTGCTAGATTTTAAAAGAGCAAATATAATAATTAAGCAGCAAGAATGGTTTTCTTGAGGTCTAGCTTTATGGTTACCAGCAAAACAAAAGCATTTGGGGGTTAGCACACAGGAGTCCACAAGCCTTACAGAAATAAAACAAATAACCTAATCATGTCTTTCTAGACATTTCTTGATCTACTTACATATTTGGGGTTTCAAATGGAGTAGTTCTAGATATGATCTGGTCATGGTCGGCTCCAGGGTTTTTGCCGCCCCAAGCAGTGGGGGGGAAAAAAAAGGCCGCGATCATGATGGGCGGCAATTTGCCGCTTTCTTCTTTGGTGGCATTTCGGTGGCAGGTCCTTCTTTCCGAGAGGGATCGAGGGACCCGCAGCTGAATTGCCGCCGAAGAGCCCCACCTGCTGCCCCTTCCCCTTGGCTACCCCAAGCACCTGCTTGCTGAACTGGTGCCTAGAGCCGGTCCTGGATCTGGTGATTTTCATACTTGGTTCATAGCTTTTTACAGCATAGCTTTAGCCTTGTCTCTGCTCTGTCCCCTTTCTCCAGAGAACAACAACAGAGAGACAAAGGGAATTTTTTCCCCCCAATTTTAAAAAGTTCTAACCCTCCCATTGGCTCTTTTGGTCAAGTGCCCACTCCCTTCCTTTTACCTATGGGCTTTTTTAATCCCTTACAGGAGCATTTAGAGAACAGCTACTAACAGGGATTTTGTAGCTAACTGGCTGGATGGATGCCTATAAGAGAGATACTTCCCTCTTCATTTATCATACCATGAATTGTACTCAGAATTCTTTATACTTGTACTAAACTTGGTAGCGGAAATTTACTGGTAACTAAACTATTGCAGTCTCTGTCCTCTTTATATATACATATGTTCTTTATACGTGCAGATGTTGGCACAATTTGTCAGAAGATAAGAGATCTGTTTTTCTGAGACTTATGAAATGTGCACATGCTACTAAGATCAGGTAGCTATCTGTACTTAGCCTGTTTGGTACAAGATGCTTCTGTGTCTTAAAAAAAAAACACAGGTGTGGAATAAGACAAGACAAAGCCTGTAAGACCCATGGTAATATATTAACAAATATCATATTATACATAATATTAATATTACATACTTTTTTTATAACTATGAATTGTGTTCATATTAAACTCTTTCCATGATGTTTTTCACTAATGTCAAGTTGTTTAACTGAATGGAAATGTTAAGTGTTGTAAGTTCACTGCTAGGTACAGAGACATACCAAAAAGACAGGATTAGATAAATGATCTTGCTGATGCTTGACCAAAATACCGAATGAATATACCAAGATGCTGATGTCTCTATGTTTTGTTGACTTCTGAAATGTTATGCTCAAAACAAAATAAGAAACTGGTAAGAACTGGTGTGTAAATCTTGGGTTTCATCAGTCAAAAATAACTACTTTATAAATACAAGCAGACTTGATTGCATATCTATCTTTGAAACAGAGCTACAATGTAAGGTGGAACACTGCAGTATCGCTTCCTGAAGAGGCTAATGTACGACTTCTTTTATCTTGTTTTTGACTAATAAAACTGATGGAGTCAGGGATTATTTGATATCTTACTAATAAAATCCTTGAACATCATCTTCCAATAAGGAAACCACTGAATTTGAAAGATAAGGAAGTATATAAAATGTATTTAAAAATTAATAAAATGATTGACTCATAGTTGCCAGGGTAAAAACTGGTTCACTGAGTAAAAGTGCAATAATATTTTGGTTAAATATATTTAAAAAGTTATATTGCCCTATATTAAAGAGGAGACTGTTTTTTCTGTCTTAGATTCAATAAGAGATATACTTGCCACTGAACAACTTACCTGATTGTAAACTACTAAAACTAATGTATTATTGAATCATACTTATATAAATTTATTTCACCATATCAACATAAGCATACAAGAGATGCTTCCATGTTTCCATGGATGCTTCCAGTATTTTAAAGGGACATCGAAACTTAAATATCACATAATGTCTTCTTTTTTTCTTTTTTTTTTAAGTACTATGATTAAAAGAAACTTGCAACATTCCTTCAGCTACAGGAAATTAAAATAATATTTTCTCTACTTTTCAAGTGTGTTTACTTTGCTTCATTTTACAGTATTTTTTATATAGTCAGTTTCAAGGTTTACCCTGTTTGTACTGATCTTTCAAACAGAAACCACTTAGGAGAAATGTTTTTAAAAATAAGGAAAAAACTATGATTGTAAACTCCAAGAATTAGTAGTCTTGCTCTGGGGCAGGTGAAATCACTTTTAATTGACATGTTAAAAATTGACTGCCTTTTAAATTGACTGTGCCCCTTTAGCAAAGACAGTCAAATGTTTTGAAAATTCCAGAAGTCCCATTAATTGCTTTTCCTACACCAGACTTCTAGCAAATTTTAACCACACAGCCATTGTATCCAGTCCTAAAAAGGATAACTCCCATTTAAAGGGATCTTCTTACACCAAAGAGCCAGCAAGGCTCTTTCTGCTTTCACTGCATACTGCACAACCTGACTAAAATGCTTCTTCAGTACACTGATCCTAGGCTGTGGTTTTGTCCTTTGGGCTCATTAGCAGCTGATTTAAACTTATACAATGGGGCTTGTTTTGCATGCATGGACAAAGATTGGAAGAGTATAACAATACACTTTACATGATTTAGGCATCCACACTCCCCTTACATGTGCTGTATGCACTTAGCGGAATCCCAATACCTGGCCCTAAACTTTACAATTTGAATATTCAACATGTAAAATGTATTTGAGTACTATCTACTTCTTTTCAGAGGATCAGAAAAGTTACTTAAGAATTTACTTATATTTTCAAATTTTAACCACCTGCAAAAGAAGCCTTTTCATTAATCCCTAAGGTTCTAGGTGCCTAGATGAAGCTACTTGTATTTAATAATTGTAAAAGTTGTAATAAAAAGATCAAAAATTGTTAAGTGTCTGAACTGAATTTCTAGAACTTTTGAGATTTGCCCATCACTACTCCAAATACAATCTTCAATGTTCTAAAGCAGAGTATCCAGTTTACACAACATATCTTTCTGTCAGAAATTCATAGACGTTAGGTCCTCTCACTTAAATGATTCAAGCTCCTCTCCATTCCCTGCCAAAAATTAGAAAAAAGCAAACTGTGTGTGTATTATTTTTTTGTGGTGGGTGGAGGAGAGGACTCTCTTCTTCATGCTTATGCTTCTAAAAGTATTTTCAGTAAATCAAAGGGAAAATTGATCTTATTATTCCAAGAATGAATCCTCTGTGGAATATTCATTACTTAAATTAATACTCATGTTAAATCATAGTTTAGAAGTGAAATAGACACGTTAAGGGTGCTTAACAGCAATAGAAATTCAGCCATGCTACAGATGTTTAGTATTATTTTATCTGGTTATTCTTTTTACATGTCTGATTATGTTTTAAATGTACACCTTAAAATATAGGGGAGTTGCATCTTATGCAGGGGTTAGGTTCTGAAGTCAGCGCGTAAGGTGAAAATCGCGAATAGTCAAATGCTCATTGAGTTGAATGGTGGGCGGAATCGCCCACACTACAAGTACAGTATTTAAATTGTTATGATTCTTTTGTTTTGTTTTGCTGAGCATGTATAGTTAAAATCGCGTAAGTTAAATGTGCCTATGATGCAAATCCACAGTATGCAGACCGTACAAAATGCCTGAAGTCAATGGGACTATTCATGTATTTTAAGAGCTGTTCACTTTGATCTACAAAGCCTGGGTACTGGCCAACTAAGAGATCACCTCCGCTCTACATGTCACTGTGCCAATGGAGATCAGTGATCTACTTCAGCATGATTAATAGATGTAATAGACGTGTGTACATATACAGAGAGGGGTAAAGTACTCATTGGACACTCAGTTCTAATTTGCTTTCTCTAATGGTCTGAAAGACAGTTTGCTAATCTTAAAGGCACTGTGTGAAATCTATTTATTTCCTCTTGGTTTTGCCTTGGACGTGAGCAGGCAGAACAGTTGCATGTGTTAGTGTGGTATTTATTTTGGGAGGAATGCTCAAGTCCCCTTTTGGTCAGTATATAGCAAAACTGACAACTGTAGCACAGTTCCATTCCCAGAGTTATGGGTAGTCGGCATGCTTAAAAAGGTCTTTCTGGCTGAAGAGATTACTGGCTCTGATGATATTTCTTATGTTTAAAATGGGGAATACCACTGGATTCAGTAATATCTCTAGGACATGAAAAGAAATAATTAAGCATGGCCACTTTGGGTTGCAAATAACCAGACACAGATTAAGAAAGCATATAGAGAACTATTACAGGTAAATCAATTCTCCTTATCTCCCTTAAATCTATTTAGAGCATACTGGTGTCCCTACCAGCAGGTATATGGGACCTTGGGGAGCAATTACCACACAGGTGTGGTGCCAATTAATTTCTTTATTAAAGGAAAAAGGAAGTGGTGGGAATTTAACAATAAAATACGAAGGGATGGGGTGTATACTGTGTGTTTACAATGACAATGATGGGGGGGTTCTTATTGAACAGTGTAGGGTACAGTAGGTGGGGTTCAGCATAATGGGATACAATACAGCATAATGGGATACAATACAGTCAATAAGCAACTTAACTTTATATAGGAACAATTCTAGATACAGTGTGAAATGCAAAACGTACCAAATGCAAAACGTACCAAAAAGAAATGCAAAATAAAATGGTAGCTTCTATATAAAATGGCTAACAATCTTAGATAGAATGTATTAAGTGGTTGGTGGCCTTATATACAATGTAACACAATGGTATTAATGTAAATACAAAGTATATCAGCAATATGGGTGATAAGTGAAATTATGCAATGTAGAAAATTACTGACTTAATTTGTGAGGCTGTGATAGCAAGAGTGTACCTAAAAGCTGGGTCAGACCAGCAGCAATCACGACCCTTTTACTTTGTATTTAAATGTGCTGGTTTTTAAAGGCAAACTAAGGCAGTTCCGCCAGTAATCTTTGATTGCTCCTCTTGATT
>NC_133770.1:201692286-201733902 GCF_003597395.2 Chelonoidis abingdonii
ACCCAGCTTCTATAGCGTAGCGAGTACTCACTTGCTATCACAGCCTCACGAAAAATAAGTCAAGTAATTCTTCTACATTGCAATAATTCACTTATCACCCATATGGCTGATATAACTTGTGTATCCTACAATTAATACCATTGTGTTACATTGTATATAAGCGCCACCAACCCACCTTAAAATAATTCTATCTAAGATTGTTGACGCAATTTATAATAGAACACGCACCATAATTTATTTGCATTCTTTGGTACGTTTTGCCTTTGGTACGTTTTGCCATTTCAACACTGTATCTAGAATTGTTGCTATATAAAGTTAAGTTGCTTATTGACGTACTATTTGTTCAGAAATCCACATATATATGCTGCGTGTGTATCCATTATGTATACCGCCTATGGTAACACGTACCTACAACTGTCCATAAAGATACACTCCCCCATCATCCTGTGAAATGGAATCAGACATCAGCAGCAATAATAGCTCCTGTGCTTAAACACCCTCATTCTCACTGGGAAATCAGCAAAATCCAAATTTGGTAAGAGCATTTCCACCACTTGTGTCTCATCCTTCCTATTAATGGAAAGGATAAGTATAATAGCGCTAGAGCCCCGGACAAGGACCGGAATGATTGGATCTCTCGCCCAAATGTGTCCCACACACACTGCTGGTCAGAGCCACACCTAACATGCTCCTAAGTAAAAGAAAGGATCTAAATGGTATATTCTGCTTCAAACGCAAATAGACAGCGGTATATATTGCATTATTGACCTGTAAAAGGAGGGTTCAAATACTTCTCTATAATTGACTTCTTAATCCTAGACTGTTGTCTCGTAGAATACTATTGCAAGACACAACAGATATGTGGCCAATATGACACCTATGAAATGTCTTACTATTCCATGTCTACGAAAATAGTTAAGAATCCCATGGTATTCCCCAATTTTAAACAAAAGAAATAAGTTCAACAGAGCCGCAGTAGAGGCGATATTGTCTTACGCCAGAGCACATCGCTAAGTTAATAAAGGTACGATCAGCCGACGTACCACATAACTCTAGGGAAGGTGATTACTAGTGCTACAGTCACTGTCAGTTTTGCTATGATACCTGACCTAACAGTTGACATGAGCATCCTCCAAAGTAAACATCCTCTTGGAACACTAAACACATTGAAGCAGTGCTCTGTCAGCTCACGAATCCAAGGCAAAACAAGAAGGAATAATAGATAAACACACAGATGCCTCTGAAGATTAGCAACAAAGACGATCCTTTATTCAGACCATTATGAGGAAAGCAAATTTAGAACTGAGTGTCCAATGAGTACTTAACGCCCTCTCTGTATATGCTAACACGGCAACGTCGAGTATCAGCTATTGAATCATGCTGAAGTAGATCACTGATCTCCATTGGCACAGTTGACATGTAAAGCGAAGGTGATCTCTTATTGGCCAGTAACCCAGGCTTTTGTAAGGTTCAAAGTGAACAAGCTCTTAAAATACATGAATAGTCCCATTGACTGCAGGCATTGGTACGTCTGCATACATTGTGATTGCATCATAGGCACATTTAATCTTACGCGATTTTAACTATATACAATGCTCAGCATAAACAAAACAAAAGAAATCATAACAATTTAAATGTACTGACTTGTAGTGTGGGCGATTTCCGCCCACCATTCAACTCAATGAGCATTTGACTATTCGCGATTTTCACCTATAAACGCAGACTGAGAACTGTCAGAAACCTAAACCTGCCATAAGATGCAAAACTATCCCTAATCAAGTTTAAAAGGTGTACACGAGTTAATAACACATAATCAGACATCGTAAAGAATAACCAGATAAAATAAACTAAGACATCTGCAGCATCGGCTGAATTTCACATATTATTGCTTGTTGAAGTCACCAACCTTAACGGTTGCTAATTTCAGCGTCGTAACTATGATTTAACCATGAGTATTAAGTTAAGTAATGAATATTCCACAGAGGAATTATTCTTGTGAAAAAAGAATAATAAGAAAATTTTCCCACTTTGATTTACTGAAATACTTTTAAAGCATAAGCATGAAAGAAGAGTAGGCGCTCGCACCACCACACAAAAAAGAATACACACACAGTTGCTATTTTTCTAATTTTTGCTAGAGATATGAGAAGCACGGACTTCGACATCAAATCAAAGCGAGAGGACTAAGTCTCAGTGGGAGTAGCAGAGCGAGAGAAAGGAATATGGTTGTAGTAAGACACTGATAGCTCTGGCTTACACACACTTGTAAAGAATTCTGTATTGGAGTTAGTGAGTGGGCAAATCTCAAGAAACAGAACCACTAGTAAATTCAGTTCAGACACACTTAAACAATTTTAATCATTTATATCAATCTTTTTACCCACAATTATTAAAAATCACACACGTGAGCTTCAGTAGGCACCCTGAACTTAGGGGATAATGAAAAAGGCTTACTTTGCAAGGTGGTTAAAATTTGAAAAATATAAGTAAATTCGTATAACTTTTCTGATCCTCTGAAAAGAAGTAGATAGTACTCAATACATTTTACATTTAATATTCAATGTAAAGTTTAGGCCAGGTTTGGATTCCCGCTAGAGTGCATACAGTACATGTAAGGGGAATGTGGATGCTAAAACATAATAGTGTATTGTTATACTCTTCAATCTTTGTCCATGCATGACAAACAACCACCATTGTATAAAGTTTAAATCAGCTACTAATGAGCCCAAAGGCAAAAACCACAGCCAGGATCAGTGTAAAATTATTATTTCCCTAGAACCGAACCAAAGCATTTAATTCATAATTTAAATGGGTCTTTGGTCAGTACGCTGAATGATTAGCATTTACACTCTCTCTGTCTGAAAGTATGCCAGTGAAGAAGAGCTAGTAAATAAGAGCCTTGTCCTGTCTTCGTCTTTTGTGGGTAAAGACGTCAAAGCAGCTTCCTTCTAAAATAAGGAGGATGTCCTCTATGCGCAGTGGGTTGAGAACGTGAATTATGCTGACAATAGGCTGTGTGTGGTACCTAATATATACATTGCACTAATAGAATCCGTAGGATAGGTCACAATGCATCTAGGAGCGACTATTTACTTGATAGACTTGCTAAGAGAGCTATGACTGAATCTTGCCATCAAGGGGCGGCGAGCATTAAAAGAGGCAGTCAATTTTAACATGCATTAAAAGTGATTCTACCTCCCGCAGAGCAAGACTACAATTCTTGGAGTTTGACAATCGCATAGTTTTTCCGTTATTTTTCAAAACCATTTCAGCCTAAGGGTTTCTGTTGATAAAGATCATAACATACAGGGTAAGACCTTAGAAACCCGACAATTATAAAAAAACTGCATAAATGAACAGAATATAAGCACACTTGAAAAGTAGAGAAAATTATTTTAATCCCTGTAGCTGATTGAATTTTGCAGTTCTTTTAATCATAGTACTTAAAAAAAAAAAAAAAAGACATTATGTGATATTCAAGGTTTCGTATTCCCTTAAAAGTACTGGGAGAGCTAATCACCATGAAAACATGAGCATCTCTGTATGCAATGTTATATGGTAATAAATTTATATAAGCTATGCATTTCATAATAGCATAGTTTAGAGTGTTAATCAGTATAAGTGTCGATCTGGCAAGTATTATCTCTTAATGGAACTAAGACAGAAAAAAAGTCTCCGTCTTATAATTTAGGCACATATACTTTTTAAATATATTTTTAACCAAATATTATGCGCAACTTTACTCAGTGAACAAGTTTTTACCCTGCAAACTTGAGTCAATCATTTTATAAAATTTATTTAAATACATTATTATAGTACTTCTTAATCCTTTCAAATTACAGTGTAATTCCTTTTTGAAGATGATGTTCAATGATTATATGTAAATATCAAATAGATACCCTGACTCCATCATTTTTAATTGAGTCAAAACAAGATAAAAGTAAAGTCGAGCATGTACCTCTTCAGGAACGATACTAGCAGTGTTCCACGCTTACATGAGCTCTGTTGCAAAGATAGATAGCAATCAAAGTCTTGCTTGTATTATAAAGGGATTATGAACATAATTTGATGTAAACCAAGATTACCATCGTTACCAAGTTTCTTTTTTTTTTTGAAGCATAACATTTCAGAAGTCACACAAACATAGAACATCAGATCTTAGTAATCTATTCGTATTTGCGTCAAGCATCAGCTCAAGATCATTATACTAATCCTTCTTTTGGTATGATCTCTCTACCCTAGCAGTGACTTACAACACTACAATTTCCCATTCATAGTTAAACAACTTGACATGTAGTGAAAAACATCATGAAAGAGTTTTCAATATGAAACCAATTCAAGTTAGTAAAAAAAAGTATGTAATATAATAATTATACATAATATCATTGTTAATATATTCCAATGTCTTAAGCTTTTCTTGTCTTATTCCACACCTTGTTTTTTTTTTCAAGACACAGAAGCATCTTTTACCAAACAGCCTAAGTAACAATAGCACCTGATCTTAAGTAGCATGCTGCACATTTCATAAGTCTCGAAAAAACAGATCTCTACGTTCTGACAAATATTGTCCAACTTGCACGTATAAAAGAACATATGTATATATAACAGACGGAAACAGAGACTCGAATAGTTTAGTTACCACGTGTAAATTCACGCTACTCAAGTTTGTAGCAAGTATAAAGACATCTAGTAAACAATCATGGTATAAAATAATGAGAAGGTAGTATCTCTCTTATAGGCATCCATACAGCAGATTAGCTAACATCCTGTTAGTAGACTGTTACTCTAAATTGCTCCTGTCACAGGCGATTAAAAAGCACATAGGAAAAGAAGGAGTGGGCACGTGACCAAAATGACCAAGGAGCGTTAGAACTTTTAAAAAATTGGGGGGAATAAAATCCCTTTGAATCTCTCTGTGTTGTTCCTGGAAAGAGAAAGAAGGACAGAGCAGAGACAAGATAAAGCTATCGCTGAAAAAGCTATGAACCAAGTATAGAAATCACCAAAAATCCAACCGGCTCTAGCACCAGTTCAGCCAAGCAGGTGCTTGGGTAAGCCAAGGGAGAAGGGCAGCAGTGGGGCTCTTCGCTGCGGCATTCAGACTGCGGTCCCTCGATCGCTCTCGAAGAAGACCGCCACCGAACATGCACCAAAGAGAGAAAGCGGCAAAATTTCCCGCCGCATCATGATCAGCCGCCTTTTTTTTCCCCCCCATCTGCTTGGGGCGCGAAAAACCCATGAAAGCCGACCATACAGATCATATCTAGGAACTACTCCATTGAAACCCCAAATATGTAAGTAGATCAGAAATGTCGTAGAAAAGCATGATTAGGTATTTGTTTACATTCTGTAAGCTGTGGACTCCGTGTGCTAACCACCCAAATGGCTTTGTTTTGCTGGTAACGCATAAAAGGCTAGACCTCAAGAAAACCATTCTTCTGCTTACTTATTATATTTGCTCTATTAAAATCTAGCAATAGCCAACATAATAAGAGATATGTATCTATCTCATAGAACTGGAAAGGAACTGAAGGTCATAGAGTCCCAGTCCCATGGACCTTCCATAGTAGACGCAAGGTACTAAGATTTCCTAATCCCTAAATGCCCCCCAAGGATTGATCAAACCCGTAGTGTAGGCAAGGCGCATGGCTCCAAACCATGAGCTATCCTCCCCTTCCCCTAAGTTCAGATGTATTTTTTTTGTTTAATAAATAATTACCTTTTTAAAACCGATAAGGTTTTTGTGTCCATAAACAGTAGGTTTGTGCATATTTGTTTCATTAAGCTAGTGGTAGCTTATTTTCTTCTCAGCTCTTCCCTCAGAGGGGAAGTGAAAGGGCTGAAATACCTCACAGGGAGGAATCCAAGTGCTCCTTTCTAGGTTCAAAAGGTTTTTTGCATTAAGAACAGGAGGTGGGTGGAGTGTGAATATCATGATGAGATGGCAACTGATGATGATGGATGAGTGTGGTGCTGGAGCAGCGAGACAACTTTGAAGCCCATGTAGCACTGTAAAATAATGCACCTGTGTATCGCTGGTTTTTGAATGGTTAAGGACAAGGGGCTAATGGGGATGTAAAATTAGGTTTTATTTAGGCCCAACCTACAGTGTGTGTTATGTCAGTATGATCAAACATGTATCATATCCTATATTAGATAGCAATTGGCTAGGTAGATAATTAGTCGCATGGTTGTTGAGAATCCCATCCCATTGCATCGTGCTTATAGTGAGTTGTCAGGAATCATGAGAGTTTATCCCTTATCCCATTAAATCAAAGTTACATTTGACTATCCGCATGCTTAGGTATGTTTAATGTATGTCTAATGAGTCGTTGAATAAACTTATAATTATTATTATTATCCATATTAAACCTTTAAAGAATTGATTGGACTATGCTTAGTGTAGCTTGGATTTTAGATATTCGTGGTGGCAGTTGCGCCTTTACAGTGTAAGTTATGGAATATAGAGTGCAATTATTGACTTTATAATAAGCAAGTTTTGCTTAAAGTGCAAATAATGGATTTTGCGCTTAAATAAATAGTCATCTGTAGATGTAATGCTGCATATAGGGCATTGTTTTGTGTCATATATATAGGATCATATTAAGGGAGGAGAGGAGGCAGGGAAACTGTAGGTGAGCACAGAGACATGTCTGGGCAGAGTCCTGTGCAGTAGGTGGCTCAAAAACACATGAGGCCTATGACTCATGCCCAAGATCTTAAAAACACAACAGGTCTTGCAGCTCTGGACATTGCCTACCCTACACGGAGCCCAGGTTTAACAAGGTGATAACAGGACTAACCCTTTGAACAGGGCAGTGGTCCCACTTAGCACAAGTGGCCATCCCTTTGAGAAGGGCAATGAATCTTGGTAAACAACTTTAAGGGGCCCTCCCTTTGAGAAGGGCAGTGGCCCTGGTAAACAACTTAACAGCCAGGGAAGGGGCGGCCACAGTAGGAGAACAAAATGGATTATGGGGACAGCTGTAAGAAACAAAATGGAATAGGGGGATAGCTGTAACAGACAACTGGTATCCAAATGTTTCATTATTTATATTTTGCTCCATAATGCAGCAAATATTCTTTATGGCTAGTTGCTGCATGGAAGTCTCTACAGAAATAAAATTGCTTGTCACAATAATGATTTATTTACTTGATACTATTTTTAAAATAAATCTCAAAACTAAGCAGCTGACTCTGGCACCACATAATTAAAAAAAAGTAAAATGGAATGAAAGGTTATATTTATCTTAGAATATAGTAGAAAAATGTCACCATATCTGGGATGACATTTCTAAATACCAATTTGACTGCTTGTATAAAAAGCAGACCCTATTTCTCTAGGGCACAACAGAACAAACAGCCTAGTGAAGGAGATGATCCCTTGCCCAACAGCACTGTTTAAGGGTAGGAATAACAGAACCAGATATGCCCAGTAGTTGCTATGTTTAATCAACAGTTCAGAGAGAGACATGAGGTACTCCAAAGTACTATACACCTAACTCATTGGTATAGTAGAGTCTTGCTACTACATACTTCATCAGTCTACATACAGAATACAAAACATTGTGATCATCTAGTCCAATCTCCTATATAAACACAGGCCAGAGGAGTTGCTTGGATCAATTTGTGCCTGAACTAGAGCATAAATTCTAGAAAAAAGAAAAAAATCAATCTTAATTTAGACATATCCAGTGAAGGAGAACCTACTTCAACCCTTGGTAAATTGTTCTCATAGTTAATTCCCTCTTTGTTACACATTTATATCTTTTCCTAATCTTAATTTATCTAGTTTCTACTTCCAGCCATTAGATCTTGCTATACTATGGTCTGCAAGACTGAAGAACCCTCTATAAATTAAACATTGTTCTGCATGTAGGCGCTTACAGACTGATCAAGTCACTCCTTAACTCTCTTTAATAAACTAAACAGACTGAGTTCTTTGAAACTCACTATGAAACACGTTTTCTAATCCTTTAATCATTCTTGTGACTCTTCTCTGAAACCTTGACACCAGAACTAGATGCAGTATTCCAGCAGCAGTCCCATCAATGCTAAAAACAGAGGCAAAAGAACCCCATTTATGCATTCAGGGAATGCATTAGCCCTTTTGGACACAGCTCTGCACTGGGAGTTCATGTTCAGCTGTTATCCACCCCACAACATCCAAATCTTTTTCAGAGTCATTGTTTCCCAGGACAAAGTCCATCATTCTTTAAGTATGACCCACATTCCTTGTTCCTAAATGTATGCACATTTGTCTATATTAAAAACATATAGTTTGCTTGTGTCCAGCTTACAAAATTATTCAGATTGTTTTATATTAGTGACCTGCTTCTTCATTATTTAACACTCCCAAAGCTTTGGATTTTCCGCAAACTTTATCAGTGATGATTTTATATTTTCTTCCAGGTCATTGACAAAAATATTAAATAGCATCAGACCAACAACCAATCTCCATGGAACATCACTAGAAACACATGCGCTCAGTGATTATTACAATTCCATTAACATATCTAAAGAGCTCAAAATGTTTATCTTTAAATTAAAGAAAAGCATCCATGTTACCAATGCTGCACTAATCACATTTGGTGTCTGAGGAATCAAAGGCCACTCCTACTGCTAATCAACAAGCTGAAATTAAAAAGTTAGGTCAACAGAGCATCCAAATCTCAGAGGCATTATTCAGTAATGGCAGGAATGCTAAAAACAGGCAAAGATAAGGATTTTTTTAAAATTGGTTTTAGTTAGATAAAATGAGATACAATAAGGATAGAAGATCTTAGTATACTTATTTTAAGTTATTTTCCACATTAGAATTAATGTGCTCATGTTAATTAAAAGAACACATCGCAAATAGACTCCCTCTGCTACTTAAGTACCCTGGTGATGTTTAAAGTGATAGCATGAAACATTTTAACTCTCGTCACTAGCATGAGTTCAGAACTTTCTTCTAGAATAAAGATACCAAGGAGCTTTGCAGATGTAACTTTTTTTTTTCTAGCAACTTCTCATTTTAACCGTGGAGTGCTTAGAACTCTGCCCTAAGCTATGTAGGGGCTAGGGCCAGCACAGAACCAACCCCAAGACCACTGAGTCTTTGCAACTTTTCTTGCACCCAAAGTTGATTACCTAGCAAAATCTGGATGCCATTATCTGGGTCTCGATGTTTGAAATACTTGATGAATACCACACACAGTGCCATATTTGTAGTATTTTTTAACAATTTACAATATATGAACAGGAAAAGGTATATTTGGAATACTATTTGTTATGGTATTACTGACTTCTTGTTTTAATTGTTCATTAATGTATAAGAGGTCCATGATAGTCTCTTCTCACATCTCAGCTCTGTTACCATGCAAAAGCCAGATGCAAGTGTGAAACATTCAGATGTTTAACCTTCTGTTTGCTCACAGTTGCTTACACATACTCCTTTGGAGCCCCACCAAAGCTGTGGGTACTCTGAGCATATTCATTCAACCCCTTTGCAGACAACATAGCAGGAAAGCAAGGACCACAGGTTTAACAAAGGAATTTCTTAACTACGACATTACTTTTAAAGCAATTGAGAATTACAGATCTTTGATGAGCCCTTCACCCAGTCTGCTCTCACAGCTCCTGTGACTCTAAGGTTTGTTGGGGCTCTATGCTGAGCAGAGTCCCTCCTGCTCTTTCTCTCTCCTTCAAGTCCTTACATGTGACAATAGCCAGCTCCCCTGCATATGATAGAGCAGGCCCTTGCTTTTAAATAGGGTCCCTGTCTCTGTGCAATGTGCTTGACCATGAAATTTCACATCCACCACTCATGATTGCCCCTGCTCTTTGTAAGCTCTTGTATAGAAAGACAATTGTTTCATGGGGGCAGGCCATTAATTGAGTCAAAGTTGATAACCCCAGATTGATGTCTCAATGGCTCTTGGTGATATCCTTCAATAAGGTGTCAAATGCCTTTCCAAGGGTTGCTGTCTAGAATGCATCATAACAGGTTGCCCTGAGCAAGTCCAAACTAGTGTAGCCTCAGTTCAAATATTTCAAAACAGGTACAAAATGGACTTTGTAATTTGGTCCAGTCATATCCCACTTATTACTAGCAGAATTTTCTCCCAGAATGGAAGTGTGGTTTTTTGCTCTTTTACCACCATCTTTGCATAAGTATTATTTTTCTTCAATATCAAGTTCAATTTACATTATCCTCAGGTCGCATCTGGCTTGATTAAAATATTTCACAAACTTAAATATCCTTTTACAAGGGACTGTACATTCCTCTGAGTACAATTGGAGGCAAGTCACAAACCTGTTCTGAAAGGAAAAGAAAACACAGCACATATTCTAACACTAAAAGGATGCTCTTACCACTAGGGTTATATGCAAGGCCAAGCACAAACTGAGCTGCTCAAGGCCATGAAGGTAAAACGGTTATTAAAAAAAGGTTATTGTTTTTCTTCTTAACGTAGACAATCTCCAGCTCTGCAAGGAGAATTAATGGGATATAAATCATTTCTGTTCATTGTTCCTCATAACACTAGTTTTCACAACTTGTGTTTGATTGGCATGTGACCTTCAGCATTCTAAAACACAAACCTCTATGCTTCAGGCACATAAATCTGATTTGTTCATGTCAAATTTAATATAGGAATACAGTTGTGCATTCCATGCAACATGTTTTGAGGGCTGAATCACTAATTCAATTAAACTGACTTATCTGCATTTAGAAGCCAGTAAGCATTACATATATTGTGAAGTGTCTCCCTGCAAACATTTTGAGAGCTGACACCATAGTTTGGGTCACCTATAATAGATCCTTTGTAAATAAATTATAAGATGGGTTTCTTGATCTGTAACGTTTCAGAAACAGTAAACAACTGCATAGTGATGGGTACCTATATAAGTAATAAGCGAAACAGCGAAAGACTAATTTGGAATTTAAAGAAGTCTAAGTTCTGGCTTTATATTCTAATCCACCACTTGTCATGGTTTTGTAGATGTTCAAAGCTACCTTCCCCACCCCCTAACTCCCCGCAAAATGTAATCATGATAGAGTATCAGACCATGCAATATTAATTCTATAAATATTTTCTTCCACTTAATATGACATACACTGTTCATCCAAACGCTATAAGCAGTTAGGCTTCTAATAATCTCCAATACATCTTTTCTCTGTATGTGGGTTTCAGCAATACGAATTCCAGTCAAAGAAAGCAAACAAAAAACATTTTGTGAAAAGTAAAATAATTTCAGTGGTTGGAAAGGCAGTTAGTTTCTCACACAATGCTTTGGGAGAAAAAATAGATGGATAGAGTTAAAGACAATTTTAGTAAAAGGAGATTTTTTTTTCCTTCAAAATTTGATCATCTCATTTTTCTCTCTCCTAACTTAACTGTTTTTACCCTTGTGTCTCCTCTCCCCTAGCATTTCCCTTTTCAACACCCTGAGGTGACCTGTATGGACCATTGACATTTTATCTAACTATCGGAAAGGTGGAATCTGTGGCAGAGTCAAAAATGTCTGCAAAAAGGAAACTAAGGGTATGTCTACACTGCAGTTAGACACCCGCAGCTGGCCCATGCCAGCTGACTCAAGCTCACAGGGCTCAGGCTAAGGGGCTTTTTAACTGAGGTGTAGATGTTCAGGCTCAGGCTGCAGCCCAAGCTCTGGAACCTTTCCACTTTGCAGGGTCCTAGATCCCAGACTCCAGCCCAAGTCTGAACATCTACACTGCAATTAAGTAATCCCCTAGCCTCAGGCATGCAAACCTGAGTCAGTTTTCATGAGCCAAGCAGGGTGTCTAATACCCTAAGTAATCATAGAATCTGTGATTCACTCATCTGAAGCCATAGTAATTGGATACCATTATCTAGGTTTGTTAACAGTTAAAACTCAGATGCAATAAATGAAGACTTACAGTACTTCTACTGTACTCACAGAATCACAGGAATGTGGGGGTGGGGGTGGAAGGGAACTTGAGAGGTCATCTACTTCATCCCCCTTTCTCCCACTCTAAGGCAAGACCAAGTATACCTGGCTAACCTGTTCTTAAAAACCTCCAATGACAGGGATTCCACAGCCTTCCTTGCAAGCCTCCAGTGGTTAACTATCCTTACAGTTAGGAAAGTTTTTTCCTAATATCCAACCAAAATCTACCTTGCTGCAGAAAAATAAAACAAACAAAAAAACTTTTTATCCTACCTTCCGGGGACATGCAGAACAACTGATCATCATTCACTTTATAATAGCACTCAACACGTCTCCCCCTTCCCCCCCACCTGCCCCAGTCTTGTTTTCTCAGGACTAAACATGTCCAGTTTTTTTAAAAACTTTTCCTTATAGGTCATGTTTTCTAAATCTTCTAGCATATTTTTTGGCTTTCTCTGGACACTCTCCAATTTGCCCACCTCTTTCTTAAAGACTGGTGCCCAAAACTGAACACAATACTCCAGCTGAGGCTTCATCAGTGTTAAGCAGAGCAGAAAAATAGTTAAGAAAATGTTAGTTGAACTGAATAAATCCACCAGATTTATTTTAAATTTTACATTTGTTTAATGATACAGTATAGGTTCTTTCCCCTCTGCATAGCATGCTAACTGCACAGAATATGAAACCTGCCGGGTTTGGGGTCACTTCAGGCAGATTTGATTCACATGGGTTCATAGCACTGAGGCTGTCTTGGAAACCCTAATCTTCAAGAAAGCCTAGTATCAGTTGACATTTCTGTAATTTCATCACCTCCTTTCCCAAGCAGCCTCCTACCCCAAACACCCCAGTCCCTACAACATTAGCTTCTGGGAAGAAGCACTATGGTTTTCTATGGTCCCTCCCTCCCAGATGTCCTCAATGGTCTAAGAGGTCAACGGCTTAGTTAATTTATTACAAAATTACACCCTGCCTTCTACCAATATCACATTGACCTTTCTTCACCCAGATATGATTTTCTTACAGGCAGTGGTCTTCCCGGCCAACCAGGTATATTTATTGGATGGTATATTTTAATATGACCAAAATTCTGTGCTGGTCTAGCTTAATTATGGATAGAAGGTGAATTGTTTCTGAGCCTAAAGCAGGGGGAAAAAATCTGAACTCCTCATACCCATAATACTAGTAAATATACAATAAAGGTGCCTCTCTACATTTTTTAGGCTTACAGATACATTTTTCTTAACTTAGAGAAAGCAGTGCACAAACAATTATTGTTATAACTTTAGAATGAACAAGCAGTTAGTAAATGCCCTATCCAACAGCACAGTCATAAATGTAATAATGAAAAAAGGACATTGCTATATGAGCACATAACTCTGGTCCTGCCTCATAGATAAACAAGGACAAATTGCCTACCTGCTGTTCTACAAGAGTTTCCACAACATTTATAACAAATACCTTGAGGTTACATTGTATTAGCATGCTTCAGTAAACCAGGCTATTAAAAACAGTTACAATCCATTATCTACTAAGAATCAACAGCTGTACTATAAACCATTCTGAAGGCATGCATAACAGATTCACAGCGTGGAAACTATGCACTGGCCTTTTACATTTTGTGGTATGGTTTTGTCCTAGGATTATCAGAGTAAGTCATGTCATTTCTATTGTATAAAACATCTGAAGTGTATAACATTTCACAGTGCTTATATTTACTGCTATGGCTCAACTGAAATGAAGCTAACAAAAGCGGCTATCAGTTCAGGCTTACTTTAGGTAAATTAGATCACAGACATTTTCTCCCAGACTTCCGAACAAAAAAAGGATGAACTCCAAAAGGATACACTAATAAAGACATTTAAATTTTAAGACATTAAAAAAAAAAAAAATAAGAGTGTCAAGATTAATAAAGTTAAATGCAATGGAAGCATATATCCCATAGTTGGCTAGTTCAACCATGACCATATCCTATACATTTTACTGGGGCAAAAGTCCTGGAATATTTTATTCTACACTATTCAAGGTTGCACAGACTATGATACTGTTCAATTTTTTTTAAACTTTGTATAACTCATCAAGTGACTTGATTTTTCACAATTCGTTGTTCAAACCAGCCACACATCCCCTTCTTAGCCTAGCCCTGCTTTCTCTTTCCAAGGATAATGGACCAATAATTAATTTCTGGCAAGTACAAAATCTTAACTGAAAACATGGAACATGAACATTACAATTGCTGTAATCCTCTATGTGTCCTATGAAGTCAATGGCAGCTTTACCTCAATAAGGATTTGTCTTTAGTGCTGCATATTACTGCATATACTATTTTTAGTCATAATACCATAGTTCGATTTCTGATTCATCTCTCTCAGTGCAGAATATTTTATACTGTGTATTACACTCTGTCACCACACCTTAACTATTATTTGAATATTTTAGATACCCAGAAGAGGGTAAAGAATATGTACTACCTGGAAAATAAATCAAACTAGAGTTACTTGACTTCAGATCTCATGGGTAATGAGTATAAAATTGCTAACTTTATAAATGGATTGATAATATACACTTGAAACGGCATTAAATATAGTGATGAAGTAGAGGCACACTCACTGTGAAACATTCAAATTGCCATTTTGTTTAAAAGATATTCTCTCCAGGTTCAGTTCACTAATTGGCATGAGTCCTTCTGTTATGTTGTGTCTAATTGTTGTAAGATATATACTAGCTCATTGGATATCATTAAAGCACTAACAGCCACCTTAACTTACCTTAACTCAGATCCCTCAATTCTGGAAGAAGCCCTGGTATATATATATCCAGAGCGACTGGATAGCGTAGTGGTTAAGAGCGCCACCCTTTGATACGGGAGACTGCCCTTTGATATGAGAGACTGGGGTTCAAATCCTAGTTGGTACCCAACTTTCCAGTAGGGGTCCTTGGGCAAAAAGACCCCCTAACGCTTCACCTGCCTACTTCAGATATGAGAGTGACACAAACTAGGAGAGTCATGCCGGCTTGGATGTTGCCTGGATTAACAAGGTCCGTGCCAGATGTTGAAGAACCAGGACAATCTGATGATAAGTGGGCTACTGGAACAAACCATTCATGGATGAGACAAGAGAACCTGGAATTGATGGAATGCTACTACAACAGTAGACCACATGAAGGATATAGGGACTATGATGGACAAAAGACCTACATCCATGCTTACTGAGAAACAGCTAGTTACCCAACGCTTCAATCATAGAAGAGGAAGCTGCTCTCACAGCTTGAGATAGACCAACTCCCACATTACATCCCAGACTCAAGAAGACCTGGAAGAACAATGATGTGCACCCACACCTGAAACTTCACTGCCCACGCCCTCCATTGCAGAGCACAGAGCTCATATGAGGCATAAGATCATGAGAAACTGGATTATGCTGCTTCCTTGCCTCCTCATCTATAGTTATCCATGTGAAAGGGAATGCCAATTAGCCGTGTAGCTGGTCTAGTATAGTCTGCTATGGGCCTGCTGGTAAGTTACAACCCCCATCATCTTGAACTACCATCCAGCCACACTATCCCGTCCGAATTACATCCTAGTGCATCAAGCTGGAGATTAAGAAGTTGATGTCTCACTCAGTTCTTAGCATACAGTCTTGATTAGACACGTAGAGGAGGGGCTGATGTGTTCCACACCTTTACTCCGTATCCAGTCCTTGTGATTATTTGGCTGAGGGGGTTTAAGCCTATGCAGAACAGCAGCGGGGACAGTGCATCACCTTGGTATATGCCGCACTTGATGGCCACTTGTGCAGGTTCTCTTGTCTCGTCCATGAATGGTTTGTTATATATGGTAGAGAGCTGGACACAAAGACGATTAAATCCTAGCATTAGAAGCATTCTTTCATTCTTTGTGTGTACACAAGCAAGACAGACACTCAAACTTAGTTTTTGTTCATTTTATCCTTTTTTACTTAATCACCTACTGTGGGATATGTAAGTACCATACCACAGACAAATCATTGTAAACAATACTAAAAAAGATCCAGGAACTAGAGGAAATATTATTTCTGCAATATTATTTTTTTAAAAGCACAAAACTAAGCAGTCCACCCTACTGACAAAGGTACATATGAGGGGCAAATAAAATAAATAATGATATAAAAGCAATGAAAAGGTACCCAAAATCCACAATATAAACCAGATGAAACAAATATTTGTGAGCTCTAAATACAACCAACAAGGGACTCCAGCAGACCTCCTCTGGGAGGATGTCTATAACCAAGGCAGCCCCAGTCCATTCTTCAGTGAATGTAAAGAATAAGAGCAGATCACTCATTGCTGACAGTAAACACTAGGAAGGGATATTAAGTTAAAAGAGAAGAGGTCACTGTAGTACCTGAATCAGGCGCTTCAGTTCAAAAATAAATACAGAATGAGCAGTATATTCAGAACTTCAATAAAACCATTATGAGAACTGTCCAACAAGAAATGGAAAGGAACAGAGGGAAAGGGAATGGAGTAAGATTGTTATCTGCTGGTCAGGTAGTTTGAACCAGTTAAACACCAAGATTTATTCTCTGAACAATCTTACGTTAATTCAAGAAAACAATAAAATTTACAAGAGAGGCAAAATTAATCACATAAATGATCATTTGTTATTTACCCTTCTTTAATTAGTACCACCAAAATCCACAAAGCAAATAAGGCTCACAAAACCACATGGGAAGATTTTTTTTTTTAAATTCCCAGTAAGAGAGGCTCCCTTTTACACATAGAAGAAGTACTGATTCCTTGTTTGCATAATTGATTTAATTAGTAAGAACAACAACAGCATCTTTTGTCCAGTAGTGGGTAGAGTTCAGAGAGCTTTCCAAGAGGAAGTACTCAGGTCAGTAAATATTGTGTGCACTGTGCGATTTATGGGCACTAACAACTAAGTTTACCAGAACTCAGTGGAAAGTTATGAACACGATGTGCTTAGGAGTGGAAATTTCCTATCTTTGGAATGGGACAGACAGAATAGTCTCTGCAGTCCATGGTCCTAACTACATAGAAGTTTGCCCTAATATAACTATGTGTGAAAACCCCTGAAGTACATCAGTCTGAAGCAGGACTTTAACCATTAAATTGCTGGAGAAAAGGACCTTGAGTTTATATTTGGAGTGGAAATGACCATTCTTCAGTAGGTGTCTGATTACATCAGCCCATGACCTAGCAGGCAAAACATTTGTATTTTGCCTTTACATTGTGTGCAGTTAAACTTTGTATCTGAAAGACAAGATTATTCCTAGCACACATAACTGAAGTTATACCCAGACAGTAGAAACAATACAGAATAGGGAAAAAACAAAAAACAAATCTAACTGAAACCCCCTCCCATATTTCCTGCAAGCACAGCTGAAACAATAATTCAAAACTTGATGGAATGTCATTTGGATCATCCCCCAGACAGGGATCTGGGGCCCCAGAAAGCCTAGGACATGTCAGTTGTGTGGGGTGCTAGTTTTGGAAAGAAACACGGAAGAAGTGAAGCATGAACAACTGAAGCCAAGTAGAAAGGGACAGAGCAATAGTTGATCAGATTTCATGAATTTATCAGCTGCAGTTGTCCTGGCTGACCTAGAGGAGAAACTGCAGCTGCAGACTTCAGCAAGAAGGGGAAATCAAGAAGTTTGCCTAACAGGAGGAAAAAAAGTGAAAAGCGAAGGTTCTGTGGAATTGGGGTTGCAATGAGATGAGAGGTATTCAATTCTTTCTTTTTTAAATGATTTCTGGCAGGATGTAAAGTTTAATACAGACACATGCTCAATGTTAAACTACATGGGCTTGACTTTGAGAAGTGCTGAGCATCCACAGTTCTCCAGGACTTCAAGGAAAGTTATGAATGCTGATCTCTTCTGTTAATCAGGTCCTGTGTATGTTTTCTGGGTTTAGAATCAACCCCTCCCATCCAGATAAAGATGGCACAACAGAAAAATTCAGGTATCTACTCATTGCTTTGCTCACTGTCCAAGTTTGATTGTGAATGTGTGAAAATTTGTTTCTCGTAACATCCATAGTGCTTTTATCGCTGAGAAAACAGACTGACTTTTAGTTGAGTTTTGTGGTCCCTGCAAGTCTATTTAAATCAGAAAGACTTATCCAAAACCTTTAAGGTCCTGCCAGTTATAACTAGTTTGATTTATTTGCATTCTCTGCAGAAAGCTAGCCAAGAATATTCTTAGTTATGGGTCATCTCACATCTTAAGGCATGTTGAATAATGATTTAGTTGTGTGCTTGGGGGAAGTGGATCTCTTCAGAGTACTTAATATTTTTATTTAACACGTACAGTGTGGCAGTGCTGAGAAGCCCAAATGAGGGTAAAGAGCCCACTGGACAAGGCCTGGCACAAAACAGATATGATGACCAAGTCCTTGCCCCAAATTGCTTGGCATTTAATAGCATTACTACTACTTATGTTCCTACATGCACAGAAGTTGGTAAGCATTTTCCAAATATAAGAAGATGTCATGCTTCAGTAGTAGGAATACACATTTACAATCTAAGACATTGCCCTGTAAAGTCTTGCACACGTACATACATTTAACTAATAGGAGTCAACAGGATAACTGAAATTACTTTTGGTTCTTGGGACAGTTTTATCGGAAACAGTCATTACTTCTATTTTAGAGAACTTTTTTGTACTTCATTATTTATCCCTCCTTTGCTCTACAGTATTACTTTACAGTTAGTTACAGTAATAGAACAGCTTATTATGAGTCATTTGTAAACATTATAAACTGACATGTAGTGAAGTGAAATGAAATGAAAACATACAAGCTTATTTTTCCTCTAAATCTCTTTCTAATGACCTTCTACTAACTCTATATAATCAACCATGTTAAACTAAAAAATGTCTGTACAGAGATTAGTCACAATAAAGGAATATCAATATCATAAGATTCTTAAAACAGAGTGAGAGACTGAAATTGATGACACAGTTACCTTTCATTTTAGATATTGTTATTAGATCCCAAACGTCTGTTTTGCTATATGCAATCCAAGATAATTATAGAAATACAGGGCTGGAAGAGACCTTGAGAGGCCATCTCATTTAGTCCTGTGTGCTGAGGCAGGACCAAGTAAACCTAGACCATACCTGTCAGGTGTTTGTCAACCTGTTCTTTGAAATCTCCCTTGGAATCCTATTTCGGTGCTTATCTTCCCTTTTAGTTAGAAAGCTTTTCCTAATATCTAACCTATGTAGTAAGAGGAGGCCCTGAGACACAACTCTTGGTACCAGAGGCCTGGTATGAGGCCTGAGGTCTGAACTGAAGTAATGGTCAAGACATTGTTAAGCAAAGCTGGGCTATGAGCTAGAGGCAGGTCCTGCTCACAGAAGTTGGAAAGAAAAGGGCTGCTAGAAGCATGTATTAATATATAACACTAATAAGATGAACATGCGCCAGAGCAGCACCCAAACAGCTGGGTATAAACACATCCTACACAGATAACAAGGAACAGGCAGACCCAGCCTAAAGACAGTATAAAAGGACAATAGATGGATAGACAATATGAAAAGACAATACAATGGATAGACATTATGATGAATAGAGAGTATGATGGATAGATGTGTTCAAACCAACTTGTGAAAAAGCAACCAATCAATCCATCAGAAAGGCAACCCCCTAATAGAGGAGCTGTACCTGAGTACATTCAATGATGCATAACCTGTTTGTATCTGTGTATAAGAATGCATCCCTGAGTGGACGTCTTTGTCCAGCCTAGGGGGCAATGAAAAGTCCCGCCACTGACTGAGCTGTGTCCATTATCAGGCCGCACATATTCGTAGCATGTCCTGTAGAGTCTATAGGAAACTATTACTGTGTCTCATTTGACAATAAACCTGGCTTGGTGCCTTTATACCTTACTAGAGTCTATGATCATTGGGGGTTCTCTCAGGGTCTGCTGTGTCAGCTATCTGCGCAGAGCTGGAACAGCACACAGAGGGAACATGCACACAGCTGACTGATATCAACACTAAATAGAGCAGAGTAGCACACCTGTTCTTAGAAATCTCCAGTGATAGGGATTCTACAATCCGGTGGCCATCTGACAACATTGGTGACCCTGACCGCTGATCTGGTGCGTAAGCGAGCTGTCCGCTGTAGGAATCGCAATCTAACATGACAGATAACCATGAGCTAGGGAACCCCCTTATCTCCTCCTTTTACATCCCCACAGAGTTTGATAACTCATGGACTCACTGGACTGCCAGTAAAGGGGGTCCATAGGAATTTAAAAAAGAAAGTGGGGAAACATGGACTGGCATATGTAGAGTGAAGGTAGAAACCAAGGCTCTAAAAAATAAGTAAAAGTAAAAAAAACAAGAATTTTGCAACTAATGTCAATGGCAATGAGATGGCTCAAACAGCGTGCCACCAGACTGGCTGGACAGGTATTGGGAAAAAAGGTGGAGAAGGAGAAGAGACAACCCTGGCAGTCAAGCACTGGAAAGCCCAAGCTTTTTTAGCAGGGCAGCAGGCGGTCCAGACTCACGATATGCTCAAGCAAATAAAGCAAGAGAATAAAACATTGGAAACAGCTGCAAGGAACCTACAAAAAATACATGTGCCATCCCCTGTTATAAATATTGGTGGTAAACAGCAGGCTTCAGGTAGCTACCCTGTACCTGAAGAATGGGGACAGAAATGGAAAAAGGTGTCCCTAGCAAAATTAAAAAATGAAACGGAGTCCACTGCATTGCAACCATCACCTTATAATAAAAGCCAGGTTCTGGCTAAACTTAAACTGGGACCTAGACTGGTCCCTGTCAGAATGGGATAAGTAAGTGCATAGATGGAAAAAGTATCACACAATACTTTCACTGAATTGGTAAATCAAATGAAGGAAAATATGAAACAGTTCACAGAGCACATTACGAGACAGAAGCTGCGACTTGACCACAGGGCAGTGAATAAAAAGGAATTTCAAAGTAAAAAACTGAAATTAAGCAGGTTAACACCTAGAATTGATGCATTAATACATGGAGTTGCCCAAAATCAGTTAACTGCAGCAAAAAAGGGCAGTCCTGCCATCTATTTGGCATGCAAACAAAAGCAACAGACACTGGGAGAACCAATTCAGGTTTTACAAGAGGAGGTAACTACCCCCACTCTCCTCTCAAAGCCAGGAAAAAAACAGGGGTGCCTTTCCCAGCTGTGCAGGTTCCCAACTGCTTTGACCCACAGAACCACACTCCACACTCATATCTAAAAATAGAACTTTCTTTCGCAAATATTTTTACATACCAGTTAAATTTTTTCCTTTATATGCTTTCTCAGTTTGCGAAACTCACTCTGCTGCTGCCCATACTTTCAAATACCTTGATAGAGTTAATGTTTCTTGGCTCAGGTCTCACTACCTTCCTAGGTTGCTCTTTACCCCCCACCCCCTTTCCCCTGCCTGTCCTCACTTCTGCTCTCTCTCTTTGTTTTAAAAGTTAAAAGTTATAGTTTTTATAGAAACCTCCAAAAGATAAAGCAGAACAAAACAAGAAACAAAAAGAAAACAAGGTAAAAACTTTACTTTAAATAAATCCAGTATTAATTATTTTAACTTTTCAGGAATGCAACAGCTGGAATTATTCTTAACTTTCTTGAAGATATGGTTGCCAAAGAAGAGAAATGCACACTCTGCTTCTAATCCTAAGCACTCAATATTTGAAACATGGGCTTTTCCAATTTCCATATATCACAGTTTTAAAATAATGTTAAATATAAAGTAACATAAAATTCCTTGTTACCAAATTAATACAAGAAATTTGGCAAATATTAATATATTGTTATCAATTTTTGTTAAAATTTTAAAATGAGATAATAACTTGTTTATTCAAATGTTTAACCTTTTTTATTTATTTTTGTTTGCCTTATTTTGTATAGTCAGGTATAGAAACCTGGCACCATTTGTTTTTAATTGTAAGTTTGTCCTGTATGTCCTGTGTGTTGTATGTTGTATGTGTCACGACTATTTTTTATAATTTTTATTTTGTTGCAACAAAAGTCAATTTTATACCCTTTTAAAAATGTATGTATGTGTGGAACCACACTATTATTCATAGTATTATTAGCACCAATTCTTTGTGCAAAGTTCAAAAAGGTACAAGGACGAATGGGTACAAACTGGATATTAGGAAGTTTAGGCTTGAAATTAGACGAAGGTTTCTAACCATTAGGGGAGTGAAGTTCTGGAACAGCCTTCCGAGGGAAGTAGTGGGGGCAAAAGACTTATCTGGCTTTAAGACTAAGCTTGATAAGTATATGGAGGGGATGTTATGATGGGATAGTTTAATTTGGGCAATTGATTTTGGATTATCGGCAGATAAGTCTGCTCAATGGTCTGTGAGGGGATGTTGGATGGGATGGGAACTGAGTTACTGCAGAGAATTCTTTCTTGGGTGCTGGCTGGTGAGTCTTGCCCACATGCTCAGGGTTTAGCTGATCGCCATATTTGGGGTCGGGAAGGAATTTTCCTCCAGGGCGGATTGGCAGAGGCCCTGGAGGTTTTTCGCCTTCCTCTGCAGCGTGGGGCATGGGTCGCTTGCTGGTGGATTCCCTGCAGCTTGAGGTCTTCAAATCTCAATTTTGAGGATTTCAATAACTCAGTCATGGGTTCGGGGTTGTTATAAATGTGTATGGGTAGGGTTTTGTGGCCTGCCTTGTGCAGGAGGTCAGACTAGATGATCATATTGGTCCCTTCTGACCTATGAGTCTATGAGTCTATGAGTTACAAATATATGTACATATATTTCTGCCTTAACAAATAATGCGATCACAAACAAAAATAATTCTCTTTTATCAATCACAGTTTTGTTTTGTTTTTGAAGTTTAAGTTTTTCAAGTTTTAACATTGAATAGAGCACAGCACCACACCGGTGGCCATCTGACAACAACCTATATCTACCTTGTTAAAAAATTCCTTCTTGTCCTATTTACTATGGACATTGGAACAACTGATCACCATCCTCTTTATAATAGCCCTTAGGACATCCTTCTTTTCTCAGTTTTGTTTTTTCAAGACTAAACATGCACAATTGTTTAACCTTTCCTCACAGGTCATGTTTTCTAAACCTTTTGTCAATTTTCTGGAGGTCCTCTTGACTCTGCAATTTGTCAATATTTTTCCTAAAGTGTGGTGCCCAGAACTCTACACTGTCCTGTAGCTGAGGCCTCAGCAGTGCCATATAGAGTGTGAACAACTACCTCCCATGTCTTACATGCAATACTCCTGTTAATACACAGAATGATATTTGCCTTTTTCACAACCGTATCACATTGTGGGATCATACTGAATTTGGGGTCCACTGCAACTCCCAGATCCTTTTCTGTAGTACTACTCCTTAGCCAGTTATTCCCCGTTTTGTAGTAGTGCTTTTGATTTTTCCTTCTTAACTACAGAGCTTTGCACTTGTCTTTACTGAATAGTAGACCTGGTTGATTTCAGACCAGTTCTCCAATTTGTCAAGGTACTTTTGAATTCTAAACTTGTCCTTTAAATTGCTAGCAACTCCTCTCAGATTGGTGTCATCTGCAAGTTTTATAAGCATACTCTCCACGCCATTATCCAAGTCCTTAATAGGAATTTTGACTAGTGCCAGACCCAGGACAAACCCCTGTAGTATGCCACTAGATAAGTCCCCCTATTTTGACAATAACCATTGATAATTGCTCTTTAAGTACAGTTTTTCACCTAATTGTGCACCTGCCTTATAATAATTTAATCTAGACCACTTTTCTCTAGTTTGCTTATCAGACTGTCATGTGGGACTGTGTCAAAAGCCTTACTAAAACAACGATATATCACACCTACAGATTTCTTCCTATCCAGTCAGGCAGTAACCTTGTCAGAGAAGAAAAATAGCTTGGTTTAGCATGATTTGTTCTTGACAAATCTATGCTGGCTATTCCTCAAAACCCTATTATCCTCTAGGTGCTTACAAATGAATTATTTCATAATTTATTTCAATATGTTCCCAAGTATCAAAGTTAGGCTGATTGACTTATAATTCTCCAGGTCCTCTTTGTTCCCTTTTTTAAAGATAACGGCATAATGCTAATCAATAATTATTTATGCCTGCTACAAAGAACTGTGGATGCAGCTTAGTTTAATGATGATATAGTAAAATATTTATCCTGTAACTGGTTGCATTTAGAATTTGGGTACATACGAAAAATTACAGGGGATGATGGAAGGTTTGCCTTCTCCCAGTTTTTTGCATGACTACAGGAGTTAAAATAGACTAAAAAAACAAACGCGCAAACGCACACACACACCTTCCACTATCTCATTTTCTAACTCAAGGTTGTTGGCAGGACTGTACCTTGGGTGAAGATTTTGATAGTGTTCATTTTGCAAGCATATTTTCCCCATCGTTCCTCAGAGTTGCTTGGAATTAAATTGGTGTGTGGGTAATTCATCATTAGGTAGTGGGTGTTTAGATTCCAGTTCATCTTTATGAATCATGGCTATTCAGTAGTGCAATCTCCGAAAACATGAATCATCTCAATAAGATGAAAATGACCTTCCATTGAAACCTTGCTGTGATGAACATGAATTTAGAAATGTTTCACAATTATATGATGAGATTCATTGATATTCAAGACTATGGAAGAAGAGAGGGATGGATAATATCAATGAAAGGAAAAAGTAATATGTTAAAACAGCTTATACAACAAACTCAGGTTTTTGTCACCTCCGAATTTTAAGAGTTAAATAAAAATAATATTTTGTAATTTTTTCAGCTACCAGTCAACACTGCTCAGTTGCCATGGTCACTACATGTCCTTTAAAAAAATCCGGTTAACATAAAAAAAATATATCAACCCAACATAACTGGTACAAAATACCTAAAAGACCTCCAATCAATTAGCACATCTGCCAGAACATTCCAAGACATTTTTTAAATAATAATAGATGTTTTTATCATATGTTGATAGCTATAAACAGCCTGATCCATTGTTTTTTGAAGAATTCAAGACTAAGAGAAGCATAGTCTAGCGGTTTAAGCATAGGTTCAGGAAATCAAATTCATGAACCTTAATTCCAGCACTTCCTGTTGTCTTGGGCAAGTAGTTTACTCTTTGATTTAGTTCCCCAGTCTGTAAAATAGGGATAATACACACTACTCACAGGTGTGTTGTAAGAGTTAGAGAATGCAAATAAGGCATTATATTTACATTAAAAGTGAAATGTGGTTCACAAAAGGTTAAATGAAGTATTTTAGAACGACAATTATTTAATTCATTTTTTCCTGTTTAAAAATCTGTGAGATGCTGCAATGCATTTTCTCTTATATTCATTATGGAGCCAGTTCATATTAAAATGGCTTCTTGTTTAGAGTTCAGATGAGATAACTGTGTAAGGTTTATATGTATTAACAGCAGATTTACTCCAAAGAAAATCAGAGAAGTAGTTATACGGTATTCTGAAAAGTGACTGACGTGCCCTTATGGGTTTCTATGTTTTTTATGTTTGACTTCCAGATCATATTTGCTCAGTTTGAAGAGATTATTGGTATTATCTTAACAACTAGAAACCATACTAATGGACCAGGACCCCATTGTGCTAGGCACTCTACAAATGCAGAAAAAAGATGGTACCTAAGAAGCAGATTCTATAACTGTTAGCTAAAAAAACTTCATTTAGCATTTGAGAGGCAAACTATGTTCCATATACCTTTGGAACATCATCAGTAACGCTGATTCTGCAAGTGAAAATTGTTAAACAGTTTTGTTGAGTGTTTGTTATGAGTCTCCGGCTCATTCTTACATAGGTCTGTGAACTCTATATTGCTAAAAGGAATGAGTTCTCTCTTATATTATTCATTAAGGTACGCAGATAGGATTGAATACAAACCAGTTAGGTATCTCTATCAAGTGTTCTTAAAAATGCAATACCCACCTGGTGAAGTGAAGAAACAGATTGACAGAGCCACACTCTTACCACTTCAAAAGTTAATTTTCCTCCCTTGGTATCCTGCTGTTAATTGATTTATCCTGTTAGACTGACATAACACTTGATAAAGCACCCTCATTTTTTCATGTATTTATACTGGCTCCTGTATTTTTTACTTCATACATCTAACGAAGTGGGTTCTAGACCACAAAAGCTGATGCCCAAATAAATTTGTTAGTCTCTAAAGTGCCACAAGGACTCCTTGTTTTTTTTTTTTTCCTGGTACAGACTAACACAGCTACCACTGAAACCTGTCACAATGCACTGTGAATCACTCAGAGTTACAGGATAAGCAGTGATACAACACGACACGGATCTTGATTGCAGCCAGAACATGACAGCAGACCATTAATATAAAGGAACAGATGGTGAATAATGACAGAGTCATTTGTGGAAGAGGTTTCAGCTGTCACATATAGTAAATATATATATAATTTTCTAATTTTGGAAAATCCAAGAGAGTTGTGGCACAATACAGATTTAAACAAGAATCTGGAAAGGAGCTTCACTCTGATCTGAAAGATATTTCCTCTGTAACATTAAAAGGTGAGCTATAGTTCCAGGGACTCTTGGGAGGAAAAGGGCATCCCAAACTAACTTAAGTCACCCAAATTTCTTCAAGATTCACATTCAGATACAATTTTGAGTGACTATTGCCTTCTTTGGATTTCAATTGGGGTAAATTAAGGAAGGATGCATAGGTTAGTAGACTTGTCTCCTGGTGCTTCTGAGTTCATCAGATACTGTATGTCCTTGCAGTCTCATCAACTGAAACTTCATGGTTTTGATATTTTACTGGGTCTGCAAGCCCAAACTCACACAAGTCATAGATTCATCTAATCTGGCCTCCTGTATAACACAGGCCATAGAACTTGCCCAAAATAATTCCTAGAGCATATCTTTTAAAAGAAACATCCAAACTTGATTTAAAATAATAAATAATAGTAATACCCACACATTGTGGCCGGAGTCAGTAAACTCCAATCATCTCAATCCATCTTTGATTAAATGCTAAAATCAGTGACTTTAGCAGGGATATTTCTTTGGGTCACCAGATGTTTGGTATTGCTTTAGTAGTCTCTCTGTTTCTGGTTTCCAGCAGGGTGCATCCTTTTCGATAGCTGTAGAGGATGTTTCTCCTTGCAGCGGTTCAGATCAGATGGATGAAATTACTAAAATTTTCAGACTTTTGTGGAATTATTTCGATGGTGGCTTCAATTGCTACAAGGAATCCTGGCCAGTTTGCTTTTTAGAAGTCCCATCACAATTCTGGGTGATGGTATGATTACTGAGAGTTCAATCCCAGTGTGAACTAAAGAAGAGGAGACTTATGAGGAAATGCCACATAGAATCAGTATGCCTGCCACAGATGGTAAATTAGGGCTCTTTGCACTATGAAACACAATGTCTTTATTTCTTGGGAAAAGATGAAGTGGTCTGCTAACTAGAGCTGGTCAAAAATTTTGATAGAATATTTTTCCAGTGGAAAATGGTGTTTCATCAAAAGCTAAACATTTTGCAGAAAAGTATCATTTTTTTCTAAAATTTGAGGTTATTGACATATTTCATTTGTGTCCAAGTCTTCTTCCTTCCAAGGCAACTGTTATGATAAGATAAGTGTTATTCAAAATGAAGAAACAGTTTTCTCAAGTCCTTCTCCCCTGCAGCCTCCCACATACTCACTCAAATTACATAGGAGTTTTTAAAATCTCCAATTAACACAGTCTTGCTTCTGAAATTTGTTCCTGAAGCAATTCATCAGTTCATTCTTCCTTACATAGTAATCTATACCAGACCCCTGCTTTGAAATCCCAATTGTTTTCTCTCTCATCCTAAACCACAAAACTGAATTGTTCCTGCTTCCTTCATGTATTTCATTACATGTATAAATGTTTGATATACAGTACAACTCACTTCCTACTTTCCATATTATGAAGAATGTATCCATGAAAGTTAGTGTCATTGCAGAAAGCATCACCTCATCTCTTTATTTCTCATACTCCTACCTATTTTAGAGGCACATAAGAGTTTTATTGCTTATGTCTTGTTATATAAGAATATCTTTGACTTCAAGATGTCCAAACAAACCTAATGAAAATGAAAATTTATTTTCAACACAGCAGCTTGTATTGGTACCAAACTGAAGCATTAGTGGCTTTCTTCATTATATTAGTACATCCAGATGGACTTCAGAAAGCAGACTGAGGAAAATGTGTGAGCACATTGATCTCTCAGCTCCTATCATCAGTATCCATGATATAAACTTCGAACCATCAGTACCAGGAGTTGGGAAATGCCAAGGCATTCACACTTAGCATCTGGAAATGTAACTTCTTCTGTTTAAAGGTGGTTTCTTCAAATCATAATACATGGCAACTGTACTTTCTGTAATAAAATCTAAAGGTTTAAGACAATTCAGAATTGGATATATCTATTCACCTATCAATCATAAAACTACATGGATTTGAAGATAGCCATCTTGTTAAACTTAATCATTTCAATGCATTGTAGTAACTTGACATAGCAAAAGTGATATCAATTCAACTATCCCATATCATCATTTCAAGCAGTTCCCATTTCAAAGTCAACATTTACCAGAGCTATTGATAAGAGTCAGTTGTTGACTTTATAAAGAGTCATCAATGTATGTTCAACAACTGTGAGCATAACATTCAAGAGCAGTTTACATTTTCTCAACAAATGTAAAGCAAAAGCCATTTTTTCCCTTTACATACATTTTGGGTGAACATAAATAATTTTTTCCACGGGACCTGTGCCTCAATAAATGCACAGGGTGGCCTAGCCTTAGCTTCCCTCCCCTATATCACTATTGCTGCTCCAAAAGCAACCACCTGGTTGAGTGAGGCACCAGGATGACGCACCTGTGCTGGGCTTTCAGGTGTTCTGGCATTTAGGGTTTCTGCCAGAATCAAGCTGTACAACAGAAGCCACAGGTGGGAAACACTGATTTTCAATAACCTGTAACTGGACCACAATTTCATGGGAATGACAAAAAAGAACCTTGATCTAAGAGCTATCAGCTTACTGCAAACAAGAGAGCAGTGACAGAGTCTTGGAAATGATCACAAGATTTATTTATTTATTTGTTTATAAGAAAAATAGAGGGGTCACTATTGTTTTTTAAATATTCTCAATATTACTTTATTTATAACACCATTTCTGCTTAATTTAAACTACTATATTTGTGCTAATAATATTGATTTCAAATCCTGTTGTGTGTAAGGCAGACTTATAAATTCAGCTTGCTGACAAGTTTCCATCACAAACCTGCCCGATTTTCTGAGAGCTCACTTTCATGGATCCTTAGCAGCCTACCTGCTGGAATAATGAGGATTCCAGGGCTTCCAGGCTCTGTGACCCTAAAGGAGTGCACCATGTATACTGCTCCAGGCTGAGAACAACAAGGCTTCTTGGGTCTGTGACCCCCAGGCAGTCCACCACACACACTGCCCTGGGCTCCATTCACAGAGAACTGATTTATTTTTTTTTAAATCATTCTCGAGTGGCTCAAAATCAAACTGCAAAATATATCAAAATCCTCCAAAACTCAGAATTACCTTTCGCCACACTACTCTATTTATAAATATCTAAGCTGCTAACAGGAATTTTTATGTTTAATTCTCTCATTCAAAATGAACTTATTCAGAGTGCAGAGAAAGGAAAAGAAAGCAAAATATGGGAAGGAATGGAAAGAGAATTAAATTAAAAAATTTGGATAATAATACCAAAAAGAAACAAAAAACATACAAACTCATTGCAAATACATATAACAGTTATTATCTGCATTGGAGACCTGGGGAAAAGTTACTGGTTAATAATTCTGGGACAAATTCAGAAAGTTCCAAGTGCATGACTTGAAGTCAGTGGAAATTTAGCTTTCCAAGAACTGGTGTGATAGAACCTTCTCCTCTACATTTGGAAGAGATTTCTATTGGGAGTAAAGGTTTTCTTGCATTTTATAAAACATGAATAAAATTATAAAGAAAGGCTACTTAGGACTTTAAGTCAAATATTTTGTTCTTCATTATTTGTATTATGGTAATGCCTACTGACTCCAAATGTTGTGATAAGTACTAAGCTGTCGTAGGATAAGAGGGAAGGTTCTATCATACCTCAGTGATTAGTTAAAAGATAGGAAATGAAAGATAGGAATAAATGGGCAGTTTTCAGAATGGAGAGAGGTAAATAGTGGTGTCCCCCAATGGTCTGTACTGGGACCAATAATATTCAACATATTTATAAATCATCTGGAAAAAGGGATAAACAGTGAGGTGGTAAAATCTGCAGATAATACAAAACTACTCAAGATGGTTAAGTCCAAAGCATACTGCAAAAAGTTACAAAGGGATCTCACAAAACTGGGTGTGGTAATCTAGCCTCCCAGTCCCAGGCCTGGACTTTAGCGTCCACAATCTGGTCCTGTCCCAAACCTGGACTTTTGCGTCCAAAAGTCTGGGGGCTTACCTGAAACTCCCCCAAGCTCACTACCAGCTTGGGTATTTGGGCTGCCACCAGGTCAGGAAACAAGCCCAAATAAAAGCATTAGCACAAAACTTCCCTGTGGCTGGTTAAAAAAAAAAAAAATTTGTTACAGCAGTTTCAACAGCAGTAACAGATGAGCATGATTATATGAATTTTTAAAAGATATCAAAGCTTGAAGAACATTAAGGTGACTCATTTAGAAGTATATTTACTAGATTTTAAAAAAGTACATATTGCCTAAGTAACAAAAGAGCACATTCATTTTGTTCATGCTTGTATTTTCTACAGGTAACGACATCTCATTTCATTGAACCACTATTTCTAATTTGGTTATTAATTTTGCCAGCTAGATCTTAAAGTGGCCAACTATCAGAACCTATCATCAAGTTCTGCACAATCTGATCATGGTTAACTTTCAGCTGTTGGCTGTTGTAGGCCTTTTTGATCTCTCTCTTTTAATTGCCAGATGAAATTTCCTTTCAGATGTTTCCACCATATTTATTGTTTAAAGTACTCATTCTCTTCTCTTTTCAGAGATATATGGGCATTATTCCATTTTAAAAATTCAAGTGGAATAAGATGATTGTAGAAACTTAAAATTAGTACACCAGAAGTCAGTCCAACAAAAGATATTACCTCACTCACCTTAGCTCTCTACATTGTAGAGGGGCATTTTACATAAAAATGGCCATCCTGGGTCACACTATGATCCATCTAGCCTAGCATCCTGTCTTTCTAACAGTGGCCAATTCAGATGCTTCAAAGGGAATGAAGAATAGGTAATCATCTATGATCCATCCTGTGTTGCCTATGCCCGGCTTCTGGCAAACAGCAGCTAGAGACACTTAAGAAGAACGGCCTTATTGGATCAGACAAAAGGTCTATCTAGTCCAGTATTCTGTCTTCTGACCATGGCCAAAGCCAGTGCTTCAGAGGAATGAACAGAAGAGTAATAATCAAGTGATCCATCTCCATTGCCCATTCCCAGCTTCTGGCAAAAGTGGCTAGGGACACCATCCCTGCCCACCTAGCTAATAGCCACTGATGGACCTATTGTCCATGAACTTACTTATTTCTTTTTTGAACCCTGTTATAGTCTTGGCATTCACAACATCCTATGGCAAGGAGTCCCAGAGGTTGACTGTGCATTGTGTGAAGAATTTTTCCTTTGTTTCTTTTAAACCTGATACTTGTTAATTTCATTTGGCGACCCTTAGTTCTGTGTTATAAGAAGGAGTAAATAACACGTACTTACTTACTTTCTCCACACCAGTCATGATTTTAAGGACCTCTATCGTATCCCCTTAGTTGTCTCTCTTTCAAGCTGAAAAGTCCCAATCTTATTAATCTCTCCTCGTATGAAAGCTGTTCCATACTCCTAATATTCTTTGTTGCCCTTTTCTGTATCTTTTCCAATTCCAATATATCTTTTTTGAGCTGTGGATGTGCCAAGGATTTATATAGAGGCAATATGCTATTTTCTGTGTTATTATCTATCCTTTCTGAATTATTCTGAACATTCTGTTCGTTTTTTGATTGCTGTTGCACATTGAGTGGATGTTTTCAGAGAACTATCCACAGTGATTCCAAGATTGCTTAATTGAGTGGAAACAGCTACTTTAGACCCCATCGATTTTACGTATAGTTGGGATTATGTTTTCCAGCACTGAATTTCATCTGCCATTTTGTTGCTCAGTCATCTGGTTTTGTAGGTCCCTTTGTAACTCTTCTCAGACTGCTTTGGACTTAATCATCTTGAGTAGTTTTGTATCATCTGTAAATTTTGTCACCTCACTGTTTACCCCTTTTTCCAGATCATTATAAATACATTTCACAGTAATAGTCCAGTACAGAGCCATGGAAGACACCACTGTTTATTTGTTCTCCATTCTGAAAACTAACCATTTATTCATACCCTTTCCCCGTCTTTTAACCAGTTACTGATACTTAAGAGGACCTTCCCTCTTTCCCATGACAGCTTACTTTGCTTAAGAGCCTTTGGTGAAGGACCTTGTGCAAAGGCTTTTGCAAATTTAATTACATGCTGGTTCCACCTGGTCCACATGCTTGCTACACTCAGAATTCTAGTAGATTGGTGAGCATGATCTCTTATACAAATACCATGTTGATTCTTCTCCAACAAAATTTTTCACCTATGTTTTGGTAATTCTGTTCTTTGCTATAGATGTTCAACCAATTTACCTGGTACATCGAAAGTTAGGCTTAGTGGCCTATCAATTGCCAGTTAATCACCTCGAGCCTTTTTTTACACACAATAGCCATCAAATTAGCTTTCCCCAGTCATCTGTTCAGAAGCTAGATTTAATGTTTGTAGCCTATGTATGCTGGAATTCGATAGTGCTGTGGGTGCTGCCACACCTCCTGCCTTGAAGTGCGTTTCCATCATAACAATGTTTTACAAATGGTTCAATGGTGTCAGTAACTTGCCCACTATAGAAACATTTACGCACCTCTATCATACCAGTTTAATAGTTCTTCATTCACATCTGAGTTCCGTTCAGAATTCTTTTGGGTGAATTCCATTGGTCCTGGGACTTATAACTGTTTAATTAATCAATTTGTCGCAACCCACCGTATAATTTTGAAGGAGAAACGCCAAACCATTTGCACAGATAGTGAATACTATTAGCTGCTGGAATAAGTAAACAATTAACTCTCATTTATATATAGTTTTTTATATTGTGTTTTGAGCTATATGTTATTTTCATATATTATAATTCCTTAGATAATGGTTCTTTTCAAAACCTAGGAATGCTAACTAATTGAATTTCCAAGCCTATAATTAGCCACTGGCCAATTGATGCTCCATGTTTGCATAAAATTTGTTAAAAATTAATTATATTATGCACAAATACACTCAACAAAATAATACAGTTCCTCACCCAAAGAATTTAAAATCTAGGCAAGATAAAATCATAAGACGGTTATAAACCATGGGTGGAGTGCGGATGTGAGATCAAGATTATAACAGTAGTTAGTTTTTTGATCACTTAAACTGAAGACTACTCTAATTTGTTTCTAAATGTTACATGTTGTCTTTTAAAAAGAATTTCCCAAACAGTAACAACTAGAGATAAATTCCGATCTTGCTATAAGATAATTACCTATAGATGGGAACAGAGGATTAATAACAAAATGCAGTTTAATAAACATGGAAAGGAAATGTGAAAACTTTTTAATTTATTTCACAGAACGGGGTGACGGTTACTTTCCATAACCAGGATCCTTTAATGTTGTGTTAGTTTGGAAACCCAAAATAACTAGCCCCCTTTCAAAAGTCTGGTCATATAATATATTGCATACCAAAACAGTTATAGTCCATCTACTTTCATTTCTGTTTAAAACAGTAGCTTGAATCTTCAAAGAAAGGAGAGAAATCCCTTATATAACCTGGATCAAAATCATATGTAATACTAATACATGCCTAGATAAAGGTCATCAATTTTATCCTAAAGAACCACTAATTCGAGACAGTAACATCTGACTAATTATTACTTCCATTAGACAGAAGCGTATTGATCAGACCCTACCTTGTTCACGTTATCAGAAATCTAAAGTAACCAAATGCTTTTACCACTTTCTCCTCCACTGCATTCAAGCAGCATCCTCTTCAAGCAGATGAAGTCATCAGAAAAGTCGAGAGACTGTTATTCACTTTTAAAGAAAATGCGTAGCTCAGTATTTCTACCACAACTAACACAGTTTGGCAATTTGGGGCCAAACAGATGTCATGTTCATTCTCAGTAAATTTAAGTTTCTCCAAGAAACCAGACAATTTATCATCATGCAATTTCTCTAGACTACTGAAAATTCTGGATGGGTCCAACAGCTTCATCACTTCTGTGCAGGCGATTTCATGGGCATGCTTGAATACAGGGCTAAAAACCTCTTTGCAATGCTTGGCTGCTTGTCCCCCCCACCCCCACCTCTTGATGCAATTCCCATTTGTATTTTCGTCACAAAAGATATGGTGAAACAGAACCAAAGGTGTCTGGAATACTTGCAGACCTCACCACGAACACACTTAGCCTTTTATTTGTTACTAAGTTTGCACTACTGGCATACACTGCATCTAGTAACTAATTATAAGCAGCCTTTGGAATTTCAACTAGTACAGATGCAAGACAGGCATCTCGTAGGTGGTCAGCCTCATCAGTATATTTGCAATATGCTCCCATGCTCACCACACGCAGTGAACTTATTCAGGTGAAATTTCAAGTTGCTAGTTCATCAATGAAAAGTTATTGTCCCAATGGTGGGCAAGATGATATCTCCAGCAGGCCACTCGTTCTGGAACTGTGATCCACCAGAAATATCAACATTTATGGCAGATGTGGGCTTCTCTTTCAATCAATGATTTTTCCCTAAGGGCGTCATAACTGGAAACCGCATGGTTTTTAGCCAACACTGACCCTGTTTGTGAAGAGTGTTTTGCATACTGATGGAGAAAAGAAAATATTCCACTCATCTGTCTTGAAAACAATCGTAGCCTAAGTTCCCGTAAGTGTTAGTGATCTTAAGTCATAAAAATCTCTTCAGTAGATAGTCAATAGACTTTTTCCAAGGCGAGGAGACGCTTCAGGCACTTACTTGTATGCCCCACAGGTTATCTCTCTAGGAAAAAATCCTTCAACATATTTTCAATACTTTGATCTATCCATTAATATTCCCTTAGCAGCATACTTCTGGTTGCTGCATCTCAGGAGTTGCCAGTATAATATAGGGTATTAACTTCTCTATCTACAGCATGCTTTGGGTGAAAGCCCATAGTAAAGCCAGCGGATCCCTCTGCCACTCTATTCATGGAATGAAACAGCTAGCACCCTGCCTATGCCTGAGGTAGAACACAAACTTTCTAAAGTCTGCGTTCCTGGTATTTCTGAGCAGGGGTTGGGTTTTTCTTTCCTTTTCCCCATGCAAAGTTTACTCTGTCATACTCCCTTTATTGAAGATGTTTGGCACCATGCTAACAGGTATAACATATATGTAGCTACACTGATATTTAAAGTTTTAAAGTACCTAAACAGCAAGACTTAGCTTACATATTTATGTTGCAAAGCAAGACCATTGAAGAATGTCACTTCAACTCCTTGGGAAGTGCTGCAATAATATCCTTTGAGACAGCAATCGGTGACAATCAAAAAATCCTCAATCTCAAAGTCTGAATTCCACCTCCCAGCTAGATGATCAATCTATCTATATATAATTAGACCTTCAATACTCCTGTTTTCGATTTTACCTAGAGAAGTTGCATCCTGCACTCCCAATTTCGCTTGATTCACAGTTTAAATCACTTTGCTGTCTGAGCTTCTCCTTCTTTACTCCCTGGGATCCCTGACGAGCAGAGAACAGCATTGGGTATGAACAAAGACTACCTTTTCTGCTCTTGGACCTTAGGTTTTTTGCCAGTAAAGCACAAAGGTAAAGGTTTTTTGCAAGCAAAGCTGTCAAGGTTCCTTCCCCACTCTGAACTCTAGTGGTACAGATGTGGCGGACCTGTATGGACAACTTCTAAGCTTACATTACTAGCTAGATCTGGTATGACTGCCACCATCCAGAATTTTCAAGTGTCTGATAAATCCCTTCCCCCAAAACCTTCCCTTCCTGGGTAGCCTCTGAGAGACTCCTTCACCCACAATTCCCTGGTGAGTCCAGAGTCCATCCCTTGGATTAAAACAAGGAAAAAAAATCAAATCAAAGTATTAAGAAAAAGGTTTTAATTAAAGAAAAGAAAGGTAAAAAGAAAACCTCTGGGCGAGATTAGCATACACTACTCTCACAGACAACAGAATTTAAAACACTAAGAGGATGTTCCTGGGCACAAATTTAGTTAACACAAAAAAAACCCAAATTGATTCGACTCTGCATTGCACAAGACAGGTTAAAAGAAATAAACATAACCCTAATTTATTCCTTTCTAAAAGTCTACTACTATCTGATAAGAGGCTGGTTCCTTGACTTTTTCCACTCCAGCTGGAAACTGAAACTCTAAACAAAGGAAAACTCCCTCCTTCCTTTTGAAACATCTCAATTCCCATTGGTTCCTCTGGTAGGTTTAGCTAAGCTAATGTTACTTTTTTAACCCTTACAATAAAGAGGCATTACCCTTACACATCTGTGTTATGACAAAGCCTTGTTATGTGCACCCAGATACCACTTATCACAGCTATTCTTTAAACATTTAGCATTCAGAACAGTACTTAAAGCATAGACTCACTGAAAGGATGGGTTCCCATCACTGGAATATTGGAGAAATCAGGTGTATTTCCAAAAAGTACTCCAGTGAGACAGAAGTGAGAAGAACGCTCAATGATTTTGATATGTTGATCATTTATTCCTTTTTCTGTCCATATTTTCACAAATTTAGGAAGGATAGACAGATTCTTTCAGGAATCTGCATAATGGCTTTGGAACTTAAAATAAAATATAATCAAATCTGTGAAAGTTGGAGAAACTAGAGGCTGAAGTGTATTTAGGAGTCAGTAATGAAAAATGTCTCAGTTAAATGGCAGTCCAATTCAATCTGACTGTGGAAACAAACGGAAATAGATTAAGACGTTGGTATGAAAGCGCAGTGGCAACCAATGGCAGATATCAACAGAGTTTTTGCCAGCAAAGAGACTGAAAACTAAACCTAACTGAATTCTAATGTCTCGGCAATTTCCATAGAAAAGATAGAATATGACTTTTCATATGGATAGGAAGATGCACAGATTTGTGACAGTTTATGTCTGTGTAGAAATCCTTAGTGTCAGATGGCACAGGGGTGTTGCTAACCAACGCAATCATTGGATTACAACACTAAAGGATATGGCAATGACTTTGCCCGCTGATATCCTCCAGCTTGGTGAACGTAGATGGACTGAAACAAAAAAAATCAAGAGATTGTGAAAAGCAAATGACATGGAAATTAAATTTAGATATTGTAAAATTGACTAAGACTATCTGAAGAGAGAATAATACAAGGCAGTCATGTAGCGATAGGTGAACCTCAGCAGGTTCAGTTTAGATATTATTCATACTTTGAGGCACTCTCCCTCACTAGAACCTGCATAATCAACTTCCCAACCAAGTTCTTTCAGAAAGTCCCTGGCTCTCTCTGCTATCTTATAACGAGAGAGCAAATAGTGAGGAGGAAAAAGAGATCAGGTAGAGAAGCCCAATGGGTCTTTATCCCCATTTGTTGAACTATTCCCTTTATCTCATTGTGATGGTGACCAAATGGATATGTTCCCAACCATTCTAGGTAGGGTTCATCTTTTAAGGGGGGTGCTTTTGTGCAGTTTACGCCAATATGCCCCCTCCACAGGTTCCACTGATCTCCAATTAAAGCAGCACTCTGAATCTTATGCCCTCACTATAGCAAAGCAAGTTGTTAAAGTCACTATTACAGGTTTCTTCAGTGCCAATTAACAGAATTGACAAAGAAATAGATGAAGTGGAGTCCTTCACTCTATTTTCCCCAGATCTCAGATCTATCTGATCAATTTGAACTGATGGGTGAAAGATTTAGATATTTCTTTCTTAACCAAATTGACATACCCATCCTTAACCAGAAAGTAAATATAGAAGGAGGCAAGGACTGGAAGGGACCAGGGTCATATCAAGGCAAAGAACAGGTAGACAATAAGCTTATATGGTTAATTCTTTAACACTTATGCCAAGTCTATACTACAAACCTATATAGGTATAACTAAACAATTGCTGCAGGGTGTGAAAAAATCCCTACTCCTGAGTGTCGTACAGTTATACCAGCACTAACCCTCCACCCATGTAGACAATGCTATGCAATATGAGAGCTTTTCCTGCTAACATGCTACCGTTCTCAGAGAGGTGAATTAACTACAGCACTGATGAGAAAGCTTCTATTCAGCATGGAGCAATCTTCACTTAAGTACTACAGGCGACACAGCTGACCCTGATACAGCATTTAAAATGTAGACCTGGCCCTTATATAGAGAAACTTGATTACAATACACTTTTTTTACCTCTAATAAGTAAGAGTAGAAAACACATATATTCTTTGAATGATGAAAAATAATTTTTTTCTCTTAGCACAAGTGGGTGAGGTAATCACTCTTATAGACAACTTCTGTTGGTGAAAGGAGACAAGTTTTCCCACCACACGAGCTCTTTTCAGGTCTTAGAAAGATACTGAGCCATCACAAAGCAAGGTGGGAACAGATTGTTTATCATAACGTACTTAAGCAATTTCTAAAAGACCAATTCAGAAATGAGGGTTGCTTAATACTCCTGGCAGTCATAGGACAAAAAGAGGGGGCTAGGTTATGGACAAACTACAGCTTGACAGAATAATTATGTCACTACTCTGTTTACATATTGTTGTAATAAGTTTATAAATTAGTGTCAGTCCCCCCAAATATAGAGAGGCAAGTGGGTGACGTAATATCTTTTATGGACCATCTCCTCGTTGGTGAGGGAGACAAGCTTTCAAGTTACATAGAGTTTCTCCTTCGGTCTGGGAGGTGTATTCAATAGTGTCAAACTACAATATCAGGTGAACAGACTGTTTAGCATAAGTATTTACACATTTCAAGGGACCACTGAAGGTGAAGTGGCCTATTAACACCTCTCCAGCCCAATCAACCACATCAAAGAAAACTGGGAGCTTAAATCATAAACTTTGCTAGAAACTAAAATCAGAACTGAACAGGACATCTTATAACACCAATAACTGCTCCCATCACAAGCTTTATCCTTCTGCCCCCATGACTGAAGTGCTGTTAACAGGCCGAAGAAGAGCTCTGTATAAGGCCCATCGTACACGACGCGTGACAAATTGGATTTTAAGTATAGGCAATTTCCAGCTACGAGAATAGCGTAGCTGAATCGACTATCTAACAATCGAGTTACTCACCCGTCCTTCACCGGCCGAAATCGATGTGCCGGCTCGCCATGTCGAATCCAGAACTTCCGCTTGTTTTTGTGGAGTTCCGACATCGATGTAAGCGGCTCTTGGGTTTCGATATATCCCCGTCTAGACGAACGCGATATATCGACACTCCGACTTTCGATTTACGTGCGCCGGAAAGGCACGTCGTATAGACGTGGCCTAAGCTTGAAAGCTGTTCTCTCTCACAAACAGAAATTGGTCCAATGAAACATATTGAACATCCCCTCCTTGCCTTTAAGAAGATTTTTTTTTTTCCATTTGAAAGAAAGACCGAGTCTGATGTTGAAATGCAGTTTCAGGTGTGTGGGAGAATATATTGATTGAAAACTCCTTAATGGACAAGGGATTTTTATGTTTTATACTAGACTCGAGGGAATTTTGAATTTCTGTGGATTCAAAGTATGCAGCCACATAACTGAAGAGGTGGGAGACATAACCAAGTGATAGTGGTACTTAATTACATAACAGGAAAGACGACAAAAATAGAGAAAGGACAATCCAGTTTGTTTCGTAATAATGTTAAAATAACTGGCTGTTTATTATAGGGGATTTTTTTTTATAGGTTGCCTCATTCAGCTGATGTTAAATTGGCAGTAGTTGATTAATAAAAAAAATCTGTTAGTAACCTTTCAATCAATCTAAGTCATACAATCAAGAACTTGAAAGAAAAGTAATCTACCTTGCCTGAGCAATAATTTGATACATATATTTGTATTTCTAGAGACTGACTCATTGTGATAAATATAGATTGGAGGAGTAAATAAATTGACTTTTCTTCTAAAAGATGAAAAGATATTCCCTACAGAAAAGAAGTACACAAAATGCTTCTAATACCAGAACGATAGTCAGTGAAACTTAAATCACCTCTGTAATTTAGTAAATCACAAATTGAGGTTTGTTTTAGTAACATACATGCAACCTAGAAGTCAACGATAAATGCATAAATATGGTGATGTTAATATCAGCGCTTATTAAAATGTCACTAAGGGAATGGAACTGACTTTTTGTTGCCCTTATATCAGTAAACACAACTTAGATATCACTATTAAAAACAATCACAGCTTTTCCTAAAACCCCTCTTTATAACAGCAACAATAAATTCATCCACAGGCATTGTTTTAAAAAAAAATAATTTTGTAAAGAATCCACTGTAAAGTTACAGAAGACTGGAAGAAAGGCAATGTGCCTCTTTTTAAAAGGTAATGGGAAGACCCAGGTAATTATAGGTCTGGTCCAGTCTGATGCCTGATCCCGGGACGTAAACAGTGATACAGGACTCAGATAATTAAGAAATAAAGAAGGGTATATATAATTAATGCCAACTCAACTGTGGTGTGATTCTTCTAGGATAGCCCATGGTCCTGAAGGCACCTCTGTAACCACCCGCCTAAACATGAAGAAGCCTTGTCTGTTCCTGTTTGTGGGCCAGTTGCTTTCATTCCACCAGCCTCCGGCACACAATGCTCCCTTCCATGGCCTCCCAGGTCCTGTTCTCTCTTTAAGTTTATAAATAGCTACCCTGACCATCTAACTTTGGGCACATCCTCGGTGAATTCAGACCATTTCAGTGGAATTCACAGAATCCAGAACATTACGGGAAAGCATAAACACATGAGCTTCCAGTTTATACTCAGGGTCACACCTATGCTTCAATACAGCACTTAGATATGTTTATTAGTAAAAACAAGAAGATGTTTATATTAACAAAGAACAGAAGATTAGAGAAGAAACAAAATAGATATAATGGAACAAAATGGTAAATATAAACAATAAACTCATAACGTCTTTCTAGAAACCATAAACTAACTAACAGACATTATCATGTCATATAGAGCAAAAACTCTTGAAAAGCCTTCAAGCATATTACAGCCATGCTTAGCACTGATATTCTGTTCCATAGACTAGTTACCTGTCCTCTTACCTCCGCAGTAGAAAATCCTGTGTCTCTTTTGCCATTCCCATACTATAAAACAGTCCTTTGCTCTTTATCTTTGTGACAAAATCCTTCCTCACCTTGGCAGGTTCCTTGCACTTACTTATTGGCAGAGCTCACCTCAGTTGATCTTCCCCACAGCTGGGCTAACATCCTCCTGTGTGGATCAGGAGTTGGGAAGGTTTGGGGGGAACCCGGGCCCCCATTCACTCCAGGTTCTGAACCAGGGCCCTGTGGATTGCAAGCTTCTATACGTGCTCTTGTAACAGCTGCATGAGCAGCTACAACTCCTAAACTTACTTCCAATGCATCCTCCAATACCTTTCTTCTTTAATCTCAACCAAACAGGAC
>NC_133770.1:201733927-201759954 GCF_003597395.2 Chelonoidis abingdonii
TTAAACATCATTCTCGAGTGGCTCAAAATTCAAACTGCAAAATATATCAAAAATCTCCAAAAACTCAGAATTACCTTTCGCGACACTACTCTATTTAAAATAAATCATAAGCTGCTAACAGGAATGTTTAGTTTAATTCTCTCATCAAAATGAACTTATCAGAGTGCAGAGAAACGAAAAGAAAAGCAAAATATGGGAAGAATGAAGAGAATTAAATTAAAAATGGATCTTGATATAATACAGAAGAAGTAAACAAAACATATCAACTCATGTGCAAAATACATAATAACAGTTATTATGGCATTGGAAGACCTGGGAAAAGTTACTGGGTTAATAATTCTGGACCAAACATTCAGAAGTTCCAAGTGCCTGACTTGAAGTCCAGTGTTGAAATTTAGCTTTCCAAGACTGGTGTGATAGAACCTCTCCTCTACATTGGAAGAGATTTCTATTGGGAAGTAAAGGTTTTCTTGCATTTATATAAAACATGAATGAAAATCATTAAAGAAAGCTACATTAGGACTTAAGTCAAATATTTGTCTTCATTATTTGTATTATGTAATGCCGACTGACTCTCCAAATGTTTGTGATAAGTCTAAGTGTCGTAGGAAAGAGGGAAGTTTATGCATACTCAGTGATTAGTTAAAAGATGGAAATGAAGATAGGATAAATGGGCAGTTTTCAGATGGAGAGAGGTAAATAGTGGTGTCCCCCCATGGTCTGTACTGGGACAATAAATTCACATATTTATAAGATCATCTTGGAAAAAAGGGATAAACAGTGAGGTTAAAATTTGCAGATATACAAACTACTCAAGATGATTAAGGTCCAAAGCAGTCTGCAGAAAGTTACAGGGATCTCACAAACTGGGTGCGTGTCTAGCCTCCAAGTCCCAGGCCTGGACGTTAGCGTCCACAAATCTGGTCCTGTCCCAAACCTGACTTGTTGCGTCCAAAGTCTGAGGGGCTTACCTGAACTTCCCCTTAATGCTCACTACCAGGTTGGATTTGGGCTGGCACAGGTCAGGAATGTAATTAGAGAGCCTGACCCCCCTCTTTCTCTTCTGGTGTCCCCCAACCCTCTTCTGGGAGCGACACCCAGATCCAAATGCCTTGGATGCTAAAAGCAGGGGGAAACTCCCTCCCCCCCCAACCCTTCCCAGGCTTCCAAGAAACCGGTTTCTGCGTTTTTGCTCCAAGAGATAAGCGTCTCTGCCCTCAGGACAATTGAGATGCCAAATCTACCAACAGCTTTGGCTTGCCTTTCCCGTGCCTGCCTTCCCCTGAGGGAGACAGATACCTGATACAGAGGTGATTCTTTTTCTCTTTCCCGTAGCCTGCTCTTTCCTGAAAGCAATAGGAAAATAGCCCACGAGCTGGCTGCCTTCCTCCTTGCCTCCCTAGGAGAAAGAAACTTCCACACGTTTTAAAAGAAAAGTTTATATAAAAAAGAAGAAATATTAAAAACAATAATCTTGCATTAGAAACTCAATACAGGCTCTTGCTTATAAGAAATATGAAGAAACAGTCTGATTAAAAGATAGCCAATTAAACCAGTCCAACCAATCCACATACAGGAAATACACCCCAGCTCCTCATAGCCGAATTGCTTGGGGTTCCCTTGTACTCACAGATGTGTAGGAGACACTTGGAGATAAGATGCAGTTAGGAGGAAGCTGTTAACTCACAGCCGAGAAAACAAAAAAGAACAGCCATCCCATCACTTTCGTACAACCAAAGTTCCTCATAGCCGAATTGCTTTGGGGTTCTTTGTACTCACAGACTTTGGTATAATATTTTGAAATAAGAGAGTTAGGAGGAAACCTTGTTACTCACGCCGAGAAACAAAAAGACACAGAGATTACAAATTCCGCGCCCCTGACTTTAACAATCCAGTTCTCTGATTGGCTCCCTGGTCAGGTGTTTGGGTTACCTTTCCAGGTAAAAGAAACTAACCCTTACCTTACCTTTCTAGTTATGACACTGGGTGATGGGCAACAAAAATGGTAGATGACATTTACTGTTGATAAATGTACAGTAATGGACACTAGAAAAAAAATCCCATCTATACATATAAAATGATACGGTCCAATTAGCTGTTACCACTCAGAAAGAGATCTTGGAGTCATTGTGGATAGTTCTCTGAAAACATCCATCAATGTCAAGCAGCCACACAAACAAAAATGTTGGAATCATTAAAAAAGGATAGATAACATGACAGAAAATATCATATTGCCGCTATATAAAATCTTGCGGTACATCCACATCTTGAATATTGTGTGTAGATGTGGGCCCCATTTACATAAAAAAAAAAAATTCCCTCTCACCCCTATGGGTGGTATGTGTCTTCCTCACTCGGTCCTCTACCAGAGGCCTGGGAGTTTGAGGTTCTGCGCAGTATCTTAGTTGTCCTAGCACTGCACTCTTCTGGACAGAGAAGCTCTGATGTTGTGTCCTGGGATCTGTTGGAGCCACTCACCCAGCTTAGGAGTCACAGCCCGGGGCTCCTACCACCACTGGACCACTTTGGCCTTCACTTTCCACATCCTCTCTAGTTCCTCTTTCAGGCCCTGGTACTTTCTCTAGCTTCTCATATTCCTTCTCCTGATGTTGCTGTCACTTGGCACTGCTATATCTATCACCACCGCTGTCTTCTGGTCCTTGTCTATTACCAGATGTCTGGTTGATTGGCCAGTACCTGCCTGTGCCGGTGGATCTGGAAGTCCCACAGAATCTTAGCCCTGCTATTCTCCACACTTCTGTGGAATCTCCCATCTGGTCTTGGGAGGGTCTAGCACCTACGCTGTGCAGATGTTTCCTGTACACAATGCCAGCCACTGTGTGTTGTGCCGGTTCAGTGTATTGCTGTCCTGCCTGCATTTACATCCTGCCACTATGTGTTGGACTGTCTCTGGAGGCCTCTCTGCACAGTCTGCCACCTTGGGTCCTCTCTAGTGTGGGTAGCCCTGCCTCAATGGATCTGTGCTCCTGCCTGTTCCTGTGCTGCTATGGTCAGTGCCTCAGTGCTGTCTTTTAGTCCAGCCCTTTCCAGCCACTGGTAGGATTCCATGTCAGCCACCTCAGCTATTGTCGATGGTACATCCCGTGAAGGGTCTTGTCTTGCCATGGCACTTCTTCTGCTTGGTCTTCCTCCATGTTCTGCTGCTGCCTCAGGCATTCTCTCAGCAGCTCATCTTTGGGGGCCATCTTACTGATGTTACTCCTGGATGTTCCAGGTTTCATCCAGGACAGTGGCTTTGACGTTCACCAAGCCCCGCCCGCCTCTTTCCGGTGGTATACAGTCTCTGGGTGTTGGACTTGGGGTGGAAACCTCCATGCTTGTGAGGAGCTTCCGGTGTTTCACATCGGCAGCCTCCATGTCCTCTTTGGCCAGCTCACTATACCGGCAGGGTATCTGTTGATGCATGGATCTTGTTCTTCCCACTGAGCTGGCTCTTTCAGGACCTGTCTTATCCTTTGGTGATATTGTGATGTTGCTGTCTTCCTTGCCTCCTCATCGTGTTTCCATTGACTGTGGACGCAAGGTACTTGTAGCTGGTCTGTATGTCTGCTATGTGGCCCGCTGGTAGTTCCACCCCATCGTCTTGACTACCTTCCTCTCTTCACCACCATCCGCCCACTTCTCCAGTCCGAATGACATCCCGATATCCTCACTGTAGATCCGCGTCAGGGGGGGATAAGCGAGTCGATGTTCGGTTTCATTCTTAGCATACGCTTGATTGTCATCCATGTAGAGGAGGTGGCTGTGGTAGTTCCACTCCTGAACCTGTTCCCGTAGTCCAGTTCTTGTGATTATCTGGCTGAGGGGATTTAGCTATCAGAACGCAGCGGGGACAGTTGCATCACCTTGGTATATGCCGACTTGATGGCCACTTGTGCAGCTGCCTTGAGTTGACTTCCATAGTCCCATTGAGTGTTTGAGGAAGGTCCCTTAGTGTCCTGTTGACTTTGTATAGCGCCAGACTTCACAGATCCATGTGTGCGCATTGAGTCGTAGGCTTTCCTGTAGTCTATCCAGGCTATGCTCAGATTGGTCTGTCTAGACCTTGAGTCTTGGCGACTGCTCTATCTATGAGCAATCGGTGTTTTTGAGCTCTGGTGTTGTTCCCATGCCCTTCTGAGCTGTGCTCATTGTACTGGCCCATGTGGTCCTGAGCTTGGCGGCTATGATGCCTGATAGGACTTCCATGCTGTGGGGAGGCAGGTTATTGGCCGTAGTTGGACAGTTCTGTCCCCTGCAGGGGTCTTTCATGATCAGCACTGTCCTTCTTTGTGTTAGCCAGTTTGGGTGGGAGCTTGCTGCTAGCAGCTGTTCATCTGTGGTGCTGCTAGACGTTCATGCACTGCTCTAGTTTCTTTAACCAGTAGTGTGTGGATCATGTCTGGTCCAGGTGCTGTCCAGCTCTTCATGTTCTTGACCGCTGCTGGATGTCTTCTACTGTGATGGTGACTGGTTTCTGTTCTGGGAGATTGCTGTGCTCTGTTCTCAGGTCCTGAAGCCACTTTGCCTGGTGTTATGAGTCTTCTCTTTCTCCCATATGTCTTCCAGTATTGTTCAGTTTCTGCTGCTGGCGGCTCTGCTGTTATGTGTTGTTGCACTCGAGTTGGGAGTACACCTTGGATGGTTCTTTGGGAACAGGGCATTTACTTTTTGGCCTCTGCTTCTCTAGTGTATCTCCTTAGCCTGGTAGCCAGTGCTGTGAGCCTTTGTTTAGCAGTTTCTAGGGCTTCAGATGGGAGTCAGGCCCTTGTATTTTTCAGTAGCCGAGTCTTATCCTTAATCTCTACACCCTTCTGTAGTTCCACCAGCTGACTAACTTCTCTCCGAATCGCCTTGATCTTATCTTCCAACCTCATTTTCCAGAGTGGGTACATACTGTTTTCTTCTTGATCATGTAGCCAAGCATCTCCAGGATTACAGAGGACTGTAGCGTATACCAGTTCATTGGTTTGAGTTATGGTGTAGTAGGGATTGTCATGAGGGTCTATTGGCATCTTCTAACATACTATCTGATGGTACTTCTCCACTGAGCCTTGGTAATCGCGTCTCGAGGATTGACTGTAGCTAGTTTCTCCATGATCTTATGCCTCATATGAGCTGCTGTGCTCTGCAATGGAGGGGTGGCAGTGAAGTTTCAGCTTCAGGTGTGGGCCGCACATCCACTTGTTCTTCCAGGTCTTCTTGAGTTGGGATGTAATGTGGAGTTGTCTATCTCAATCTGTGGAGCGCTTCCTCTTTTACTATGTTGAAACGTTGGGTAACTAGCTGTTTTCTCAGTAAGTGTGGATGTAGGTCTTTGTCCATCCATGTCCCTTCATACGTTTCATATATCCCTCTCATTAGGTTGCTGTTCTGTAGAATTCCATCAATTCCAGGTTCTCTTGTCTCGTCCATGAATGGTTGTTCCAGTACCCCACTTGTGTATATATATTATATATGAGGGCTGTTCAAGCAATTAAAAAAATTGTGATTATCGCATGATTAAAAAATTAATGGTGCAATTAAACACACTCTCAACAATAATTTAGAATGTCATTTATTTAAATTTTGGATGTTTTCATACTCTTCAAATATATTGATTTCAATACAACAGAATACCAGATCTACAATGCTCACTTATATTATTTTTGATTACAAGTATTTGCATGTAAAAACAAAATGAATAGTATTTTCAATTCACCTAATACAAGTACTGTAGTGCAATGTCTTTATCATGAAGTTGAACTTACAAATGTAGAATTATGTACAAAAAACTGCATTCCAAAATATAAATGTAAATTTTAGAGCCTGCAAGTCCACTCATTCCTGCTACTTCTTCGAGCAATGCTCAAACAGGTTGTGTTTCCATTTACAGGAATAATGCTTCCCTCTCTTTTACAATGCCACCTGAAAGTGAGAATAAGCCTTCTTATTGCACTGTTGTAGCCGGCGTCTCAAGATACGTATGTACCAGATGCGCTAAAGATTCATAGATAGCTTCACGCTTTAACCATTTCAGGGGACATGTGTCCATGCTGATGACAGATTCTGTCGATAACAGTCCAAAGCAGCGCGGTGCCACCAGAAGAAGGTTGATTGTCAAAGGCTTTTTGCAAATTTAAGTACACTGGTTCCACCTGGTCCACATGCTTGCTGAACCCCTCAAAGAATTCTAGTAGATTGGTGAGGCATGATTTCTCTTTACAAATACCATGTTGATTCTTCTTCCAACAAATCATTTTCACCTATGTTTTTGGTAATTCTGTTCTTTGCTATAGTTTCAACCAATTTACCTGGTACTGAAGTTAGGCTTAGTGGCCTATAATTGCCAGAATCACCTCTGGAGCCTTTTTTACACACAAATTAGCATCAAATTAGCTTTTCCCCAGTCATCTGGTTCAGAAGCTGATTTAAATGTTAGGCTATGTATGCTGGAATTCGAAGTGCTGTGGGTGCTGCCACACCTCCTGCCTTGAAGTGGTTTCCATCATATACAATGTTTACAAATTGGTTCAATGGCTGTCAGTACTCCCACTATAGAAAACATTTCAGCACCTCTTCATACCAGTTAATAGTTCTTCAATTTCACATCTGAGTTCCTTCAGAATTCTTGGGTGAATTCCATCTGGTCCTGGGGACTTATTACTGTTTAATTAATCAATTTGTTCCAACACCACCTATAATTTTGAAGGAGACGCCAAACATTTTGCACAGATCAGTGAATACTATACTGCTGGAGATAGTAAACAATTAACTCTCATTTATATATAGATTTTTATATTTGTTTTTGAGCTATATGTTATTTCATATATTATATTTTAGATAATGGTTCTTTTCAAAATAGGAATGCTAACTAATTGAATTTCCAAGCCTATAATTGCCCTGGCCATTGATGCTTCATGTTTGCATAAAATTTGTTAAATCTGAAATTAATATATTATGCAAAATACACTCACAAAATAATACAGTTCCTCACCCAAAGAATTTAAATCTAAGCAAAGATAAAACATAAGAGGTTATAAACCATGGTGGAGTGCGGATGTGAGACCAAGAATTATAACAGTAGTTAGTTGTTTGATCACTTAAACTGAAGACACTCTAATTTGTTCTAATGTATACATGTGTCTTTTTAAAAAAGAATTTCCCAAACCAGTCAAAACTAGAGATAAATTCAGATCTTGCTATAAGATTTACCTATAGAATGGGGAAACAGAGGATTATAACAAAATGCAGTTTAATAAACATGGAAAGGAAATGTGAAAACTTTTTAAATTTCACAGAACGGGTGACGGTTACTTTCCAGTAACCAGGATCCTTTAATGTGTGTTAGTTTGGAAACCCAAAACTACTAGCCCCTTTTCAAAAGTCTTGGTCATATAAATTTGCATACCAAAACAGATTATAGTCCATCTACTTTCATTTTCTGTTTAAAACAGTAGCTTAATCTTCAAAGAAAGGAGAGAAATCCTTAGATAACCTGGATCACAAATCATATGTAATACTATACAATGCCTAGTAAAGGTCATCATTTTATCCCTAAAGAACCACTATTCAGAGACAGTAACATCTGACTTAATTATTACCTTCCATTCAGACAGAAGCGTATTGACTTCAACTACCTTTTCACAGTTATCAAGAAATCTAAAGTAACCAAATGCTTTTACCACTTTTCCCTCCTGCATTCAAGCAGCATCCTCTGCATAGCAAGATGATGTCTATGAACAGAAAAGTCGAGAGACTTGTTATTCATTTTTAAAGAAAATGCGTAGCTCAGTAGTTTCTACCACAAAACAGCAAGTTTGGCCAATTTGGGGCCACAGATGTCTGGTCATTCTCAGTAAATTTAAAGGTTTTCTCCAAGAACCAGAAATTTATCATCATGCAATTTCTCTACTACTGAAAATTCTGGATGGGTCTCAACAGCTTCATCCTACTCTGTGCAGGCGATTTCATGGGCATGCCTTGAATAGAAGGCTAAAAACTCTTTGCAATGCTGCTGCTTCCCCCCCCCCCCCCACCTCTTGATGCCAAATTCCCTTTGTATTTATGTCACAAAAGATATGGTGAAACAAACACAAAGTTCTGGAATACTTGCAGACCTCACCACACTTAGCCTTTATTTGTTACTAAGGTTGCACTACTGCAATACACTGCATCTAGTACTAATTATGAAGGCAGCTTTGGAATTTCAACTAGTACAGAATGCAGACAGGCATCTCTTAGGTAGGTCACCTCATCAGTATATTTCATATATGCTCCATGCTCACCACAGGCAGTGAACTTATTTCCAGGTGAAATTCAAGTTGCTAGTTATCATATGAAAAGTTAATTGTCCCCAGAGTGTGGGCAAGATGATATCTCCAGCAGGCCACTCGTTCTGGAACTTGATCCCACCAGAAATACAACATTTATGGCTAGATGTGGGCTCTCTTTTCATCAAGGTTTTTCCCTAGTGGCTCATACTGGAAACCCATGGTTTTTAGCACACTGACTCCTGTTTGTGAAGATGTTTTGCATACTGATGGAGAAGAAAGAAAACAATATTCCACTCCATCTGTCTTGATAACAATGTAGCCTAGTTCCCTAAGTGTTTAGTGATCTTAGTCATAAAAATCTTCTTCAGTAGATAGTCAATAGACTATTTTCCAAGGGGGAGAAGCTCTTCAGGCACTTACTTGTATGCCCCCACAGGTTTAATCTTCTCAGGATCCTTCAGACAGTATTTCATACTTTGATGCTATCCATCTAATTATTCCCTTAGCAGCATACTTCTGTTGCTGCCTCTCAGGAGTTGCCAGTATATTATAGGGTATTAGACTTCTCTCACTCTCAGCATGCTTTGTGAAAGCATAGTAACAGCCAGGGATCCCCTCTGCCACTCTTTCATGGAATGAAACCAGCTAGACCCTGCCCTAGCCTGAGGTAGACACAAACTTTCTAAAGTCTGCTTCCTGGTAATTTCTGACAGGGGTTGGGTTTTTCTTTCCTTTTCCCCATGCAACAGTTTACTCTGTCATACTCCCCATTTATTGGAAGATGTTTGGCACCATGCTAACAGGTATAAAATATGTAGCTACACTTGATATTTAAAGTATTTATAAGTAACCTAACAGCAAGAATTAGCTTAACATATTTTATGTTGCAAGCAGACATTGAAGAATGTCACTTCAAACTCCTTGGAATGTGCTTGCAATAATTCCTTTGAGACAGCATCGGTGACAATCAAAATATCCTCAATCTCAAGTCTGAATTCCACTCCCCAGATAGATTGATCAATCTATCTATATAAATATAGACTCTCAATACTTCCTGTTTCGTTTAACCTAGAGAAGTTGGCATCTCTGCACTCCCATTCTCCCTTGATATCACAGGTTTAATCACCTTTGCTGGTCTGAGCTTCTCCTTCTTTACTCCCTGGGATCCTGACGACAGAGAACATCAGTTGGGTAAGTGAACAAAGACTACCTTTTCTTGCTCTTGGACTTTAAGGTTTTTTGCAGTAAAGCACAAAGGTAAAGGTTTTTTGCAGCAAAGCTGTCAAGGTTCCTTCCCCACTCTGAACTCTAGTGTACAGATGTGGGGACCTGCATGGACACTTCTAAGCTTAATTACTAGCTTAGATCTGGTATGACTGCCACCATCCAGAATTTTCAGTGTCTGGATCAATCCCTTTCCCCCAAAAACCTTCCCCTCCCTGGGTAGCCTTGAGAGACTCCTTCACCAATTCCCTGGTGAGTCCAGATCCAATCCCTTGGATCTAAGAACAAGGAAAAAAAATCAATCAAGTATTAAGAAAAAGGCTTTTAATTAAAGAAAAGAAAGGTAAAAGAAAACCCTCTGGGCGAGATTAGCATACCAGCTACTCTCACAGACAACAGATTCAAAACACAGAGGATGTTCCCCTGGGCACAAATTTAGTTACACAAAAAAAACCCAAATTTGATTCTACCTCTAATTGCACAAGACAGGTTACAAAGAAATAAACATAAACCTATTTATTCTTTTCTAAAACTTACTACTCTGATAAGAGGCTGGTTCCTTGATCTTTTCCACTCCAGCTGAAACTGAAACTCTAAACAAAGGAAAAACTTCCCTCCTTCCTTTTGAAACATCTCATTCCCCCATTGGTTCCTCTGGTCAGGTGTTAGCTAGGCTATGTTAACTTTTTAACCCTTTACAGGTAAAAGAGGCATTAACCCTTAACCATCTGTTTATGACAAAAGCCCTTGTATGTGCACCCAGAACATTATCACAGCTATATCTTGTAAACATTTAGCATTCAGAACAGTACTTAAAGCAAGACTCACTGAAAGGATTGGGTCCCCATCACATGGAATATGGAGAAATACAGTGTATTTCAAAAGTACTCAGTGAGACTAGAATGAGAAGATACCCAATTGATTTTGATATGTTGATAATTTATCCTTTTTCTGTCCATTTTCACAAAATTTAGGAAGGATAGACAGATTCTTAGGAATACTGCCATATGCTTTGGGAACTTTAAAATAAAATATAATCAAATCTGATGAAAGTTGGAGAAATAGAGGATGAAAGTGATTTAGGAGTCAGTAATGAAAATGTCTCAGTTAAATGGCCAGTCAAATTCAATCTGACTGTGGAAACCAAACGGAAATAGATGTAAGAGTTGGATAGAAAGCTGCAGTGCACCATGGCAGATATCAAAGAGTTTTTGCAGCAAAGAGACTAAAACTAAAACCTAAACTGAAATTCTATGTCTCGGCAACTTTCCATATGAAAGATAGATATGACTTTTCAATGGATAAGGAGAGATGAGATTTGTGACAGTTTATGTCTGTGTAGAATCCTTAGTGTCAGATGGCACAGGGGTGTTGCTTAACCAACCAATCATTGATTACTAACACTAAAGGATATGGCAATGACTTTCCCCTGATATCCATCTCAGCTTTGTGACTAGATGGACTGAAACAAAAAAATCAGAGGATGTGAAAAGCAAATGACATGGAAATTAATTTAGCATATTGTAAATTGACTAAGACTATCTGAAGAGAGAATAATACAAGGCAGTCAGGTAGCGATAGGTGAACCTCAGAAGGTTCAGTTTAGATATTTATTCATACTTTGAGCCTCTCCTCTCACTAGACCCAATGCATAATCATACTTCCCAACCAAGTTCTTCAGCAAGTCCTGGCTCCTTCCTGCTGCTAGTTTAAAGAGAGAGCAAATAAGTGAGGAGGAAAAAGAGATCAGGTAGAGAAGCCCAATGGTCTTTTATCCCATTTGTTGGCTATTCTTTATCTTTGTGAGGTGACCAAATGATATGTTCCCAACCATTCTAGGTAGGGTTCATTTTAAGGGGGGTGCTTTTGTGCAGTTTGACCCAATAGCCCCTCCACAGGTTCCCACTGATCTGCAATTAAAGCAGCACTCTGAATCTTATGCCCTCCTATGCAACACAGTTGTTAAATCCTATTTACAGAGTGTCTTCACTGCACAATTAACAGAATTGAAAAGAAATAGGATGAGGGAGTCCTTCACTCTATTTTCCCCAGATCTCAAGATCTATCTGAACTCAATTTGACTGATGGAGGTGAAAGATTTAGATCATTTCTTTCTTTAACCAAATTGACTACTCCATCCTTAACCAGAAGTAAATATAGAAGGGACAAAGGACTGGAAGGGACCAGGGTCATCAAGGCAAGAACAGGTAGAAATAAGCTTATATGTTAATTCTTTAACACTTATGCCAAGTCTATACTACAAACCTATATAGGTATAACTACATTGCTCAGGGTGTGAAAAAATCCCTACTCCTGAGTGTCGTAGTTATACCAGCCTAACCCTCCACCCCCATGTAGACAATGCTATGCAGATATGAGAGCTTTTCCTGCTAACATAGCTACCGTTCTCAGAGAGGTGAATTAACTACACTGATGAGAGAAGCTCTTCTATCAGCATAGGAGCATCTTCACTTAAGTACTACAGCAGCACAGCTGCCCTGATACAGCATTTTAAATGTAGACCTGCCCTTATATAGAGAACTTGATTACAATACACTTTTTTACCTCTAATAAGTAGAGTTAGAAACACATATATTCTTTTGAATGATGAAAAAATATTTTTTTCTCTTAGCAGCAAGATGGGTGAGGTAATCACTCTTATAGGACCAACTTCTGTTGGTGAAAGAGACAAGTTTTCCACCCACACAGAGCTCTATTTCAGGTCTTAGAAAGATACTGAGCATCACAGCAAGGTGGAACAGATTGTTTATCATAAGTACTTAGCACATATTCTAAAGACCATTCAAGATGAGGGTGCCTATTAATACCTCTGCAGTCATAGGACAAAAAGAGGGGGCTAGGCTATGGACATACTACAGCTTGACAGTATAAATTATGTCACTCTGTTACATATTGTTGTAATAAGTTATAAATTCAGTGTCAGTCCCAGAATATTAGAGAGGCAAGGTGGGTGAGGTAATATCTTTTATTGGACCATCTTCCGTTGGTGAGGGAGACAAGCTTTCAAGTTTACATAGAGTTCTTCTTCAGGTCTGGGAGGTGTATTCATAGTGTCACTACTAAATATCAGGTGGAACAGACTGTTTAGCATAAGTAGTTAACACATTTCAAGGGACCACTGAAGGTGAAGTGGCCTATTAACACCTCTCCAGCCATCAACACATCAAAAGACAAACCTGGGAGCTTAAATTCATAACTTTGCTAGAAACTAAAAATCATGAACTGAACAGAGACAATCTATAACACAATAACTGCCTCCCTCCACAGCTTTATCCTCTGCCCCCCATGACTGAAGTGCTGTTAACAGGCCTGAAGAAGAGCTCTGTATAAGGCCCCATCTACACGACGCGTGAAAATTGATTTTAGATAGGCAATTTCAGCTACGAGAATAGCGTAGCTGAAATCGAATATCTAAAATCGAGTTACTCACCCGTCTTCACCGCGCCGAATCGATGTGCGCGGCTCGCCATGTCGAATCCAGAACTCCGCTTGTTTTGGTGGAGTTCCGGAATCGATGTAAGCGCGCTCTGGGTTCGATATATCCCCGTCTAGACGAGACGCGATATATCGAACTCCGAGCTTTCGATTTTAACGCGCCGAAATGGCACGTCGTATAGACGTGGCCTAAGCTTGAAAGCTGTTCTCTCTCACAAACAGAAATTGGTCCAATGAAACATATTACCACACCCTCCTTGCCTCTAAGAAGATTTTTTTTTTCCATTTGAAAGAAAGACCGAGTCTGATGAGTTGGAAAATGCAGTTTCAGGTGGTGGGAGAATATATTGATATGAAAACTCCTACATGGACAAGGGATTTTATGTTTTAATAGACTGAGGAAATTTTTGAATTTCTGTGGTTCTACAGTATGCAGCCACATAACTAGAAGAGGTGGGAGACATATACCCAAGTGAATAGTGTACTTAATTACATAAAGAGAAGACGACAAAAATAGAGGAAAGGACAATCCAGTTTGGTTTCGTATAATTTAAAATAACTGGCTGTTATTTATAGGGGATTTTTTTTATAGGTGCTCATTCAGCTGATGTTAAATTGGCAGTAGTTATTAATAAAAAAAATCTGTTTAGTAACCTTTTAATCAAGTCTAAGTCATACAAATCAAGACTGAGAAAAGTATCTACCTTGCATGGCATAATTTGATACATTAATTTGCTAATTTCTAGAGACTGACTCATTTGTGATAAATATAAGATTGGAGGAGATAAATAATTGACTTTTCTTCTTAAAAGATGAAAGATATTTCCCTAAGAAAAAGAGTAACAAAATGCTTCTAATACCAGACGATAGTCAGGAAACTTAAAATCACCTCTGTAATTTAGTAAATCACAAATTGAGTTTGTTTTAGTACATACATGCAACCTAGAAGTCAACTGATAAATGCATAAATATGGTGATGTTAATATCATGCTTATTTAAAAATGTCACTAAGGAATGGACTGACTTATTTGTTGCCCTTATATCAGTACACAACTTAGAATCCTATTAAAAAACAATCACAGCTTTCCTATAAACCCTCTTTATACAGCAACAATAAATTCACTCACAGGCATTGTTTAAAAAAATAATTATTGGTAAAGATCCACTGTAGAAGTTACAGAAGACTGGAAGAAAGGCAATGTGCCTATTTTTAAAAAGGCTAACTGGGAAGACCCAGGTAATTATAGGTCTGTCAGTCTGATGCTGATCCCGGGCACGATAACAGCTGATACAGGACTCAGATAATTAAGAATTAAAGAAGGGTAATATAATTAATGCCAATCACTGTGGTGTGATTCTTCCTAGGGATAGCCATGGTCCTGAAGGCATCTCTGTACCACCCGCCCTTAACATGAAGAAGCCTTGTCTGTGCCTGTTGTGGGCCAGTTGCTCAATTCCACCAGCCTCCGGCAACACAAATGCTCCCTTCCAGTGCCTCCACAGGTCCTGTTCTCTCTTTACAGGTTAAACATAGGCATACTCTGACCACTAAACTTTGGGCACATCCTCGTGGAATATCCAGACCCATTTCAGTGGAAATTCACAGAATTCACAGAACCATTACGGAAAGGCATAAACACATGAGCTTTCCAGTTATACCTCAGGGTCACCACTATGCTCAATACAGCACTTAGATATGTTTATAGTAAAAACAAGAAGATGTTTATTTAACAAAGAACAGAGATTAGAGAAGAAACAAATAGATATAATGGAAACAAAATGTTAAATATAAAATAAACTCATAACGTGCTTTCTAGAACCTAAACTTAACTAACAAGACATTATCATGTCATATAGAGCAAAAACTCATTGAAAAGCCTTCCAGCATATTACAGCCATGCTTAGCACTGATATTCTGTTCATGAGACTAGTTACACTGTCCTCTTACCTCCGCAGTAGAAAATCCTGTGTCTCTTTGCCATTCCCTACATATCAAAACAGTCCTTTGATCTTTATCCTTTGTGACAAAATTCCTCCTCTACCTTGGCAGGTCCTGCACTTACTTATTGGCAGATTTGCTCACCTCAGTGATCTTCCCCACAGTCTGGGTCAACTCCTCCTGTGTTGGATCAGGAGTTGGGAGGTTTGGGGGGGAACCCGGGCCCACCATTCACTCCAGGTTTCAACCCAGGGCCCTGTGGATTGCAGCTATCTATAGTGCCTCTTGTAACAGCTGCATGACAGCTACAACTCCCTAAACTACTTCCCCATGGCATCCTCCAAATACCTTCTTTATCCTCACCACAGGACCTTCCTCCTGGTGTCTGATAATGCTTGTACTCCTTAGCCCTACAGCAGCACAGCACAGCACTCATACTCATACTCATACTCATACTCATACTCAAACTCATACTCATACTCATACTCATACTCATACTCATACTCATACTCCCTCTCCCTCTCCCTCTCCCTCTCCCTCTCCCTCTCCCTCTCAGCTCCTCTCACACACTTCTTCTCCTCTGACTCCTCCTCACTTGACTGGAGTGAGCTCCTTTTTAAATCCAGGTGCCCTGATTAGCCTGCCTTGATTGGCTGCAGGTGATCTAATCAGCCTGTCTGTCTTAATTGGTTCTAGCAGGTTCCTGATTACTCTAGTGCAGCCCCTGCTCTGGTGACTCAGGGAACAGACACCTGCTTCTTCAGTGACCAGTAGTGTATCTGCCTTCGATTCCTCCACTGTAGAGGGAGGGAGGGAGAGAGAGAGAGAGAGGGCTGCTGCTGTTCCTGCTGGGCACTGGGCCCTTGCTGCTGCTGCTGCTACTGCTCCAGCTGCTCCCCCGGCTGGGCTAGACACTACCACCCACCCCCTTTTTCTACTACCTGCTTGATGGCTGGGTAGTAGATTCCCCCCCACACCCCGCCCACCTCCTTAGTTGCTGCTGTTACTCCACTTGCAGCCCCTTGAGGGCAGGGGGTTGCTGGCCTGCTCCCCAGAGGAGGGAAGTGAGGGGCCCCAGCTCCAGCCCTTGTTACTGAGGACGCCAACACCACCACCGCCATCTTCTGAGCAGGATCCCTCCTGCCTGGCCACCAGACCACCACCTGGAGCTGCTGTGTTTGCTACTGGGGAGCTGCTGGAGCCCCGAGGAGAAGGAGAAGGAGAAGGAGAGGACCACCTGCTGCTGGAGGACCACGTAGAGGCTCTGAAGACCACCATGGAGGGGGCACTTAAGGACTGAGTATTTTTCAAACTGTGCTCTTGTGGTGGGGGTCTGGACTGTGTTTGTGTGGACACCGGGGGTGTGACGTGGAGCCTGCCCCCAGTCCATCCGTGTCCCCCTTCGCCCCCACCACCATTGTTGCCCCCTCTACCATCCCCGCTGGCTGTTTTCCTTCTGCTTCAGCCTCCTGCCTCTGGGACTGAGTTGCTCACCTGGCTCACCACGCCCGCTTCCACCATTTGGGCCTGCAGCAGCAGCAGCCATACACTGACTTTTTGCATAAGTGTCCGTGGGCGCACCCCCACCTGGGCCTGGCCCCTCCCCTTTACCACATTTGTCTGCCCCATTTCCTTCTGCAGTCCTGATTGTCCTGCCCCAGCCCTGCAGCTAGCCCTGTGGCCCCTCTGCCCCATTTCCAGCTTGACCTTTTTCTCCCCCCACCTTACCCTGTGATCCTCCAACCCTGATTGGTCCCTCCCTTCGTGCGCCTATGCCCCCTCCCATGCTCTTGTGTCCTTTCCCTGTTTGAGTTTGCCTTTGTTCACTGCACCCCCTATGCCGTTATCCCTCCTGATCCCCTAGTGCGCTAGGGGAGCTGGAATTCTTCTCTGAGTCGGTAACCTGCCACCCTCCCGCCCCTAGGGCCTTGATAGCTCCCCACGCCCCTTTAGCCTTCTCTTTCTGACATCCTCCTCCCCTGCCTGCAGCCTAGCAGGGAGGGGTGGTTGCCTCCTTTCCTTCCCCTCCCCTCGCTGTTTGTCCCCCATCCCGCTCTCATTATGGCAGCGGACGCGGCGGGGGAGACCCCTCGCGATGGTCCCACCGCCCCTCCTCCACCTGCCCCCGTGTCCATTCCCCAAGCCTCTACCTCAACCGCCGCTGCCGGTCCACCTGCTACCGCCCCCACTGGGGCACCGGCGGTGGCGAGCACCAGGGAGACCTCTGCTGCTGCCATGTCCCTCGCCCCTTCCAATTCGGGGGGAGCCCCCCAGCCGGTGGGAAAGGTCGGGGTGGGAAAAACGGTAAGGGTCCTGCTAGAAAGGCCAGGCCCTCCATTGTGGGGACTGCCCCCGCTGCTTCCTCCACCAGCTCCGCAGGTGTCCCTCCCCTGGCCCCCAGGGCACACACCCAGGTGGCGGCAGCCCCACTGCCTGCCACTGCTCCTCCGACCACCGCTTCCACTACCATCTATAGCAGCTGGGACCCCTTCTCCATCCTGACCAGGAAGCATGGCGTCTGTTGCCTACTGGTGCCCGCCTCGCCCCACATGGAGACCTACGTGCTGGCGTTGGCGAGGGTGCTGGGGCCCACGGCCATCATGGCAGCCTCCAAAATGTACAGGAGGGAGGTCTTCCTGGCATCGGAGGCCGCTGCCCAGGAGGCAGTAGAGACGGGCCTGGCAGTGGGGGGCGTGTTCGTCCTCTTGGAGCCATTGGAAGACCCGGGGGTCCGCTTGATCTTGACCTCCATCCCTCCCTTCCTGCCCAATGCCACCCTGCTGCCTGCCCTTTCTGCCCTGGGGTGGCCTATCTCCGTCATCAGCCCTCTCCCATTGGGCTGCAAGGACCCCGCCCTCCGTCACGTCCTCTCTTTTCGCCGGCAAGTGCCGCTTCAACTGCCGCTGGTGGTGGGTGACGGAGAGGCGCTCGAGGGGTCCTTTCTGGTCCCCTACCAGGGAGCCCACTACTGGGTGCATTATTTGACGGGGGAGGCCTGGTGCTACCTCTGCCAGGCGATGGGGCACGTCCGGAGGAACTGCCCCTTGGCCCGGCACGGAGAAGCATCTGGGACCCCCAAGCCCCAGCAAGGGGCCAGCCCTGTCATCGCCGATGCCCCTGGCTGCCCGGCACCCGAAGCTGCCCCTCCTCCTTCTCGGTCCAATGCTGTGGAGAGGGGTGCGGCAGAGATACTGCCGGGCATGGGAGAGGGCTCGCCCCAGGGAAAATCCTCCCTCATTCCTGCTACCCCACCGTTGCCTCCCCAGGTCTCTGAGCCATTGCCCTTGCCCCCCGATCCGATCCCTGTTAGCTAGCTCCCGGATGATGCCATGGAGGGCTGGTCTTTAGTGCAGGGGAAGCAGGGCAAGCAGAGGGCTCAGGCTCTGTTACATCCTTCAGATTCAGAGACCCCCCAGAAGAGCAGGAAGGGGGGCACCGATGACGAGCCTTCCGCTTTGCCCCCTGACGACTCCTGTTCTGTGGTGCCGGCTGGGGACACTGTGGCAGCACCAGAAGGTAACATCGCCCCTCCTCCAGGGTCCTCGATTCTCTTCCTGATCCCTGCCCTGCCCCTACTCCTGTCCCCTGCCGTATCCCTGATGCCAGCCCCATCCTTGTCCCCTCCACCTCCCGTGATGCCAGTGCCGCCCCTGGGAATACCCCCCAGGGAGCAGTCTTAGTAGCTTTTCCCTGTCCCGACCCATTGGGGACTGCTGTTTTTCTTCCGCTGCCCCCTGTTGAACCAGAGAGTGGGGCAAGCCGCTTGGCATCAGCCCATTGGATGCCACATTGGGGGTCTGACCCCTGCCTGCCCGCCTCGGTGGGCCATGAGGCTGTGACGGGAGCCCCACTGGGCTGAGGAAGGAGCTGCGGGAGTTCTTTGAGGACATCCGTGGCTCCCGTAACAAGGTCCAGTTTGCGCTCCAGTGGTGGGGGGATTTCCATCAGATCCTCTGGGCTGCAAGGGCCCTCAGCAGGGATGGTAAGACGAATGGGAAGCAGGCCGCTGCGGCCTACCAGCTAGTCCGCCTCTTCCGTGACTCTTTACTCACCTACAGGTTAGGTCACGGATTGCTGCCTGGCCCGACAGAGGCTGTGGGCGTGTCTGCCAGCGAGGATTCCCCCCAGCCCTCCTCATGGCACTGATCATCTTTGCCACATTAAACACCCAGGGCTGTAGGATGGGTCTCCGCAGGAGACAGGTGCTATCCTTCCTTCGGGAGGGGGTGTACTCTGTGATTTTCCTGCAGGAGACCCATACGGATCCAGATGCTGAAACTAGCTGGCGACTGGAGTGGGGGGATGGGGTCTACTTTAACCACCTCTCGGTTCGCACAGCTGGAGTGGCGACCCTGTTCTCCCCCGACTTATGACTCGAGGTGCTGGGGGTCGCCGAGGCTGTGCCAGGCCGCCTGCTGGACCTCCAGTTCTGCATGGAGAGGCTTGTGGTTAATTTTGTCAACATCTACTTCCCGACATCGGGCCTGGAGAGGTTGCGTTTTTATCAGCAGGCATCCGCCTTCCTTGGCTCCCTGGATCCTCATGAGTGCCTGGTCCTGGGCAGGGACTTTAACACCACCCTCGAGGAACGAGACTACTCAGGGACCGAGCAGTGCCCGGCCGCCACAGACGTCCTCCGGGAGATCGTCGAACGCCACTCCCTGGTGGACGTCTGGCGCGACCACCACCCGGACGATGTCTCGACGTTCACCTTCATCAGGGTGGAGGCCCATCAGTCATGCCACTCCCGGCTTGACTGCATTTACCTGTCCCGTCTCCACCTTTCATGAGCCCTCTCCTCTAGCGTTCGGCTGGCCCCCTTTTCAGATCATCACTTTGCCACCGTGATGGCCTCTCTCTGCGCAGAGAGGCCGGGGCCGGCCTATTGGCATTTTAATAATAGTTTGCTGGAGGATGCAGGCTTCGTGGCGTCCTTCTGGGAGTTCTGGCTGGCCTGGCAAAGGCAGAGGTGCGCCTTTCCCTCAGCGCAGCAGTGGTGGGACCTGGGGAAGATGTGAGTCTGGCTCTTCTGCTGCGACTATACCCGGGGCGCCAGCCAACGGAGGAATGTGGTGATAGGGCAGCTGGAACGGGAGGTCTTGGAGCTGAAGAGGCGTCTGGCCGCCAGCCCCAAGGATCCATCCCTCTGTGGAGTGTGCTGGGAGAAGCAGGAGGAGCTCCGGGCCCTCGAAGACCATCGGGCCCGGGGTGCCTTTGTTTGATCCCACATTCATCTCCTTCGGGAGGTGGATCACGGCTCCTGCTTCTTCTACGCCCTAGAGAAAAGGAGTGGGGCCAAGAAGCACGTCACCTGCCTCCTGGCCGAGGATGGCACCCCCCTCATGGATCCGGCAGAGATGTGCGGGAGGGCCAGGGCCTTCTACGAGACTCTTTTTTCCCCAGATCCGACCATCCTAACGCTTGCAAAGTGCTCTGGGACGGACTCCCGACAGTCAGCACGGGCGACTGGGACCGGCTAGAGCTGGCTCTCACTCTGGCCGAGTTCTCGGAAGCCCTCCGTCGCATGCCCACCAATAAATCTCCGGGCATGGACGGGCTGACTGTGGAGTTCTACCGCATGTTCTAGGACATCCTCGGCCCAGATCTGGTCACCTGGAAGGAATATTTCCATAAAGGAACAATCCATTGTCTAGCCACATTTGACACTTCCATTTTGGAACATGATTCAGAAGCATTTCCTGTGAACAATGGACGGACCAGCCTCGTCGTCTTTGCAGAGCCGAGTCTTTGCAGAGCGGGGTCCTCCCTCTCTAGTCCAGGCGAGCCATGCTCGCCTTATTGCCAAAGAGGGGGGACCTCAGCGACTTAAGGAATTGTTGTCCCATCTCGCTTCTCAGCACGGACTACAAAATTGTTGCAAAGGCCATCTCGATGCGGCTAGGGGCCGCACAATTTTTGATAACCTGTATCTGGTCCAGGACCTTCTGGAATTAGGGTGTAGGGATGGTCTGTCGTTCGCCCTCTTGTCCCTGGATCAGGAGAAGGAGTTTGACAGGGTGGATCATGGGTATCTCCTGAGCACTCTGCAAGCGTTCGGCTTTGGACCCTGGTTTCTGGGTTTTCTCCAGGTGCTATACGCTTCTGCGGAATGTCTGGTCAGGCTCAACTGGACCCTGACTGAGCCGGTCAGCTTTGGGCTAGGAGTACAGCAGGGGTGTCCCTTCTCGGGTCAGCTGTATACTCTGGCGATCGATGCCTTCCTCGGTCTCCTCCGTCGGAGGCTGACGGGGTTGGTGCTTCAAGAGCCGGAGCTGCGGCTAGTCCTGTCGGCATATTCTGATGATGTGCTCCTCGTGGTCCAGGACCCGAGCGACTTGGTGCAGGTGGAGACCTGCCAGGCCATCTACTCGGCGGCCTCCTCTGCCCAGGTCAACTGGGTCAAGAGCTCTGGCCTGGTGGTTGGGGATGGGTGGCAGGCGAGCTCCCTCCCACCCGTGCTTCAGGCCACCTGGTGGAGCACGGGTCTGCTGCTCTAACTTGGCGTTTACCTTTCGCCAGGCATCCATCTCCGCCGGAGATCTGGCACAGTTTAGAGGGCAGGGTGACAGAGCGGCTCCAGAAATGGACGGGACTACTCCGGTGCCTCTCCCTTCGAGGGAGGGCACTGGTGCTCAATCAACTAGTCCTGTCCATGCTCTGGTACCGGCTCAACACCCCGGTCCTGGCCCCAGGTTTCCTGGCCAACCTCCGGACGGCGATTCTGGGGTTCTTTTGGCCAGGGATGCACTGAGTCTCTGCAGGGGTCCTCCACCTGCCCCTGGAGGAGGGAGGGCAGGCCCTGAAGTGCCTACACACTCAGGTCCGTGTCTTCCACCTCCAGGCCCAGCAGAGGCTCCTGTATGGTGCAGGTAGTCCGGCGTGGACCGTATTGGCGCACGCCTTCCTCCGCCGCTTCCGAGGGCTCCGATATGACTGGCAGTTCTTTTACCTCCATCCAAGAGGTCTTCCGCGAGACTTGTCTGGGCTGCTGGTCTTCTACCAAGACCTCCTCTGGACCTAGAAGCTTTTTTCAATGACCAGGTCTGTGGCGGCCACCGTTGGGGCCGATCTCCTCGCGGAGCCCCTGCTACACAACCCCTAGCTTCGTGTGCAGGTGGCGGAGTCCCCCACGATGCGCCAGAGGCTGGTCTTGGCGGCAGTCACCAGGGTCGGAGACCTCCTGGACTACGACCGGGGAGACTGGCTGGATCCCCTGACACTCACTTAGCGCATGGTGCTCTCCAGACCTCGTACTCCCTGGCACGTACGTCAAGAGGTGAAGGCCGCTTTACTGCCCGCTGCTTGGGCCTACCTCAACCGGGTCCTGCGAGAGGGCACGCCCCACCCACCCTCCACCCCAGGCCCCGTGGACCTTTTTATCGGGGCCCCTGTTCCAGACCGCGCCTAGGAAACCTCTGTACACACTCATGCTCCACACTCTTCACTACTTCACCCTCGCGCCCCACCCCAATACAAAGTGGCGGGACCTCCTGCCACCTCTCGAGGGTGAGGAGCCTCGGTGGACCAGCTTATACTCTGCCCTGGTCCCGAGGCCTGCCGGGGATGTCAGTTGGTGGCTCCTTCATGGGGCTGTGAGCACAGGCATGTACTTGGTGTGGTTTACCCTTGTCCCCAACACCTGCCCCTGTTGCGGCGTGAAGGAGACCCTGGCTCACATTTATTTAGAGTGTGCCAAGTTGCAGCCCCTGTTCCGGCTCCTCTTGGATCTCTTCTTGCGTTTTTGGTTGCCCTTTTCCCCTCACCTGTTTATCTATGCACTCCCCATCTGTGGCCCACAAAGTTGCGGGATCTCCTTATCAACCTCCTCTTGGCCCTGGCCAAACTAGCCATTTACAAAACCAGGGAGAGGTTGGCCAACGGAATTTCCTGCGACTGTGGGGCCTATTTCTGCTCCTCCGTCCGTTCACGCATCCGGGCAGAGTTCCTCTGGGTGGCGTCCACTGGCTCCCTTGACGCCTTTGAGGAGCAGTGGGCGTTGTCTGGGGCGCTCTGCTCGGTGTCCCCATCAGGTTCCCTTCGTTTAGCCCTCTGACCTCACTCCTGATCCTGCTTTTTTCATTGGTTGTCTCACGCAAGGCTGGGGGGAGGTCCTTTAGTAGTGGGCGGGTTTCCACTTCCTGGATACCAACAAGACCAGACTCCTGTACCCTACTGATCTGGGTCTGTCACACCTTAAACTGATTGTTTTCCCCTGTGGCCTACCTCTCTTGTTGACCAGCAATCTTTTAATAGGCACCTGGCCCCACAAGCAGATAGACTCACATTGTGAGACATACAATACACAATACACACTTGACCAGACAAAGAGAGATAAGCATCTACTATCCCCAACCTGAACACCATCTTTCAGAGACCTGTCACCTCCTGGTAACCTACTTTTAACTTCAAGATTTTAAGAACATAATTTCCAGTATAAATATGCAACTTTTTTAGTATTACCTATACGTATATCTCTCAATGACTAAGATGATCAGTGTGTTACTGGCTGTTGGTAGAAACCTCACATACTATCCTCTGGTGCACTATTATGTAGACATCAGAACCAGGAGTCTCCTGTAAACCTCTATGTAACTCCTGTGCCCTTTGCCAATTTGCACCAAGAAATTCCTGGGTATCACATGCGTTTATGGAGGATAGATTCTGTTAAATTATTTGATATCTTTTTTGATGAGATTACAAATTTGGTTGATAAAGGTAATACTGTTGATGTTATATACTTAGTCTTTTATCAGATGTTTGACTTGATACCTCATAACAGATGGGTCTCAAAATGTTATTGTAAATAGGGAATCATCACTGAGTTTGATTGTAGTTCTTGATCCTACAGTGTTCAAAATTTTTATGTTGACAATAACATTCCATGTTATGAACTGGAAGGCAACATGAAATCATCACTGGTTAAAAGATAGGAAACAAAGGGTAGGAATAAATGGGTAGTTTTCAGAATGGAGAGAGGTAAATAGTGGTGTCCCTGATGGCTGTGTATTGGGACCAGTACTGTTCAGCATATTCATAAATGATCTGGAAAAAGGTGGAAGAAGTGAGGTGTTAAAATTTACAGAGGATACAAAACTACTCCAAGTGATTAAGTCAAAAGCAGACTGTAAAGACTTACAAAGGAATCTCACAAAACTGGGTTACTGGGCAACAAAATGGCAGATGAAATTCAGTGTTGATAAATGCAAAGTAATGTACACTGGAAAACATAATCCCAACTATACATATAAAATGATAGGTCTAAATTAGCTGTTGCCACTCAAGAAAGAGATCTCAGCGACACTGTGGATAGTTCTCTGAAAACATCTACTCAATGTGCAGCGTCAGTCAAAAAAAATCTAACAGAATGTTAGGAATCACTAGGAAAGGGATAGATAATACAACAGAAAATATCATATTGCTTCTCTATAAATCCTGGGTATGCCTACATCTTGAATACTGTATATAGATGTGGTTACTCCATCTCAAAAAAGTATATTGGAATTGGAAAAGGTTCAGGAAAGGGCAATAAAAATGATTAGGGGTATGTAACACCTTCCACATGAGGAGAGATTAATAAAACAGAGACTTTTCAACTTGGAAAAGAGAAGACTAAGGGGTAATATGATAGAAGTCTATAAAATCATGACTGGTATGGAGAAAGTAAATGAGGAAGTGTTGTTTAATACTTCTCATAACACAAGAACTAGGGATCCTCAAATAAAATTAATAGGCCTCAGGTCTGAAACAAACAAAAGGAATTTTTTTTCACACAACGCACAGTCAACCTGTGAAACTCTTTGCTAGAGAATGTTGTGAAGGCCAAGACTATAGCAGGGTTCAAAAAAGGACTAGTTAAGTTAATGGAGGACAAATCCATCAATGGCTAAATCCAGAATGGGCAGGGATGGTGTCCCGAGTCTCTATTTAACCAGAAACAGGAAATGGACAACAAGAAATGTATCACTTGATGATTACCTGTTCTGTTCATTCCCTCTGGGGCATCTGGCATTTGCCACTTTTGGAAGACAGGATACTGGGCTAGATGGACCTTTGGTCAGATCTAGAATGACCATTCTGATGTTCTTATGATAAAGTCAGTAGATGACACAAAAAGTTGAGGAGCAATAAATAATGAAGACTGGTCACTGATAAAGTTTTGGGGATCCTGGTGGATAATCAGCTGAACTTGAGCTCCTGGTGCAATTCTGTGGCCAAAAGGGCTAATATAATCTTTGATTGCATAAAGAGAAAAATCTTTAGTAGGAGTAGAAAGGTAATGTTACCTCTGTATTTGGCACTAGTGCAACCACGACTGGAATACTGTGTCTAGTTCTGGTGCCCACAACTGAAGAAGGATGTTGATAAATTGGGAGGGGTGAGAGAAGAGCCATGAAAATTATTAAAACATGCCTTAAAATGATTAAATTCCTTGAGTCTATTAACCTTAATAAAGGTTAAAGGGAACTTTATCGCTGTTTACGATACTTACATGGGGAACAAATATTTGATAATGGACATTTCAATGTAGCTGACAAAGGTATAACATGTTCCAAGGCTAGAAGTTGAAGCTAGACAAATTCAGAGTGGAAATAAGCTGTATCCTGTGTTTAAAGTACATTGAAAACATTATCTATATCATTCATTCACTTTTATACTCATATTTTATATAAACCGGAGTTAATGACCTTTCTACATCAATTTAAGTGTTGGTTAGGGAATGATGGAATTGATATTTGGTATTTGGATTTAGTGTATTTTATTTTTATTTCAGCTATCTAAAATGCAATGCATTCCATTTTGTGCGGGTTGGTGTGAAAGCTATAAGGATGCTGGCCTTTGTGTTCATGCTACCTCTGGATTTAATTATTCATCCTATCAAAATGTTTCAAAGAGAGACCTTGTCAGCTCTTCTGTGCTGTTGAAGGAGCCATCATATGAAGGTTAAAAATAAAATACAAAACAAGTAATCAAAAGAATGTAGAACTGATAAGTGAAATTGTTTTTAATTGTTCACTTTATTAACGTGACTTCTGTTCACCATTCACTACACTTGCCTGCATTGTAACTTCTGTTCACTGTTTGCCATATTGTAATTCAAACCCCATTTTAAAATGCTCACTCCATTTTGTAAAAGCTTCCTCCAACCTTCATTT